>NW_010407506.1:12018-17295 GCF_000710305.1 Buceros rhinoceros silvestris | reverse complement strand
AAAAAAGTGGAAAATGTTTTTCCCGGCTGGCATCTTCCTTTTTTTTTTTTTTTTTTGTCACCCGCAGGTTCCCCTTCCTTCGTGTTGTAAATATTTAATTACAGCTGTAACGGGGAGCCAGGAGCTCCTTCTCTGTTTCCTGGGTGTTAGGACAGATTCGCTTTGTTTTCTGTCTCCAGAAACACTTGCGTAGTTCATGGAGTTTAAATCCAACCCGGATCAAAGTGGTTTCCTGGTTTGTTATCAGCACCTCGTAAAGAAGGATACAGTTGGGATTCAATTTCAGTCTTATCACGGCTCTGGGTTATTGTCTGGCTGCTCTTTAATCCACCCAAGCATCATCTTCCTCTGTGGCTTTATCAGTTCAGGGTGCTCTGCGGGCTGGTGCTGCCAGGCTCCCCTCCCTCCCGCACCCTGCGGACAGGCAGGAGCGGGAATGCCCGGACTGCAGACCCTGCGCTGCACCCCACGGGGTAGGGACCCGGCTAATTAGGAGGTTATTAAGTGCCTTCTGGTGAGGGAGAGGATCAGGCCGGGTTCTTGGCTGCTGGGCTCTACCAGCCCCCAGCTTTGCTTTACACCGATTCTGCTGGGACGAGGAAGGTTTAAACGCCAGGCTCGCAGCTGAGTGCCCCTTAGGAGATCCAGAGGCACCCACCAGGCAGGGGCGATGCTCTTCCCAGCAGATGGGAGAAGGCGGCTCGCTGCGGGGTTTGTTCTGCCGTTGTCACGTTCCATTGCTGGGCTGGAGTAACAGGCTGGAAGCTGGGGTCCTGTACCTCACTGGCCACGACGTCTCCTGTCCTCCGCCCTCCCCAGCCCTCCAGTCTCAAGGCTTCAGAAGCTGCTGACAGGCACCCACCCAGTATTTCGGTGGCTGGTTTCAGCCAGCATTCTCAGTCGTTCGCTCTACGGGCCAGATTTGACCCGTGACCCACTGCTGGAGAGATTTGGGCTAGCTCTTGTGTCTCTCTCTTTTGGTGTGCTGCTTTTATTCTGTGTTGCCTTTGGCTGCAACTGCTCTTCAAAATGGCACCTTGACAGGTTCAGGTCCTGCAGCGTCCTGGGTGGACACTGCTCTCAGTGCAGAGCAGGACCGTCACTGTCAGGACAAGGGGGTGATCACATTGATTATAAAGTATCTAGAAGCGTTGAAATCCTGGAATTTCTCATTTGTATTTTGCCAGCTGCTCTTTGTGAGTCCCCAGACCCTGCTGTGGGCTCTGAGCAATCCCAGGGCAGCGCGAAGCTTCGAAGCTGCTCAGAGGTGACACGGCCAGTTCCCGGCCCAGGTGACCCCAGTGTCATGCCAAGCGGGTTTTACAGCCATCCCCCCAGGGCCTGAGGAACGTCCCCAAACCCCCACACTGTCACTCAGCAGGGCCAAGTGCTGGCAGCATGATGGCATGAAGACAAAAGGTAGGAACCCATCGCAGTGTGGCTGAAAAAAACCTCAAAGCAACCCAAACCCCCAACCCCAACCAATAAAAAAAGCCCCTCGATCTACTGGAACTTTTTCGCTTTACTTTTTTTACAGTGCTGTTCTCCTGACCCTACAATGTGTTCTCCACACAAGCATCTCCCTGCCGAGCTCCCACCAGCTACGATGCTGTGACAGCGCTCAGAGGAATCTCTAGAGCTCTCGGTGCAGGATGATTTCATCATTAAACCTGTTCTGCACCTCTCTGCCCTGCACCTTCCTGCTCACGCCAAGGAGCCATTACAGCCCCGGTGAGCTTTACAGATCCCAAAGGAAATTTCCGGCCCTTGATGGTGAGTTGGGAGGTGACAAACATTGAGAAATTGGTGTCTTTTCTCCAGCGACGCAAACACAGCCAAAGGGAACGCGCAGCCCACGTCCCGACCCCGGACGACCCGAGTTGTCTCAGGAGCTGGCGGATCTTTTGAAGACAAGCCAAGGTGTGTGGGACCGGAGCGAGGTGTGCATGGCTCCATGGCTCCCCTCATTCATAGAATGGTATTGCTAGTTTGGGGGGTGGCATCTCTTTGCAGTCCAGGGTCATCCATTTTCCCCAGCCGGGGACTTCCCAGCACCCTTGAGGCCTTGGTGGGTTTATGGGCTGTCGTTAGTGTGGCGGGTGAGCACCTGCAGCAGCTGCGAGGAGATGAGTTTACACGGTGGCTGTTAGGACAGCGATGTCGGTGGGGCATGGGCAACTGCTGCTTGAGGGGTACCAACATGCACAAAGATCGAAATGGACAAACTGGGCTTTTTGGTGAAGACTGGGTGTGATTTTGGTGCGTTCTTTTCAGACACAATACAGAGCTTAAGCGACTCTAGAGCGGAAGAGGAAGAGGGAGCATCCCCAGGGACAGCACCGCGTGTGGACTCACGTGTGTGGGCTGCCACCCCGGCTCATCCCAAACTCTCCCTAATGGTGTTTCTCAGGAGTGTGAGATGTTCCCAAACTCATCTTCCTTTTCGCTAAATTTTATAGGCAGATGTTGCTTATCCTGCCAAAAGCCCACAGTCCTGCATTTCTTCCTGGCTTTGGCAGCTGCGCTGACCAATGCTTATCACCGTGGCCACCCTGCAGAAACCCTCCTAAACGCTGTGTCTATCTCAAATGTGTTTTCAATGTAGGTATAAAATTAGAGGTATCCGTGTAATCATAAAAGCATCGATCTTAGAAGTCCAGCTGCTTTCAGTAGCTCAGAAATCTGCCGTTGTTGAGAGTTTGTGGATGGAAAGACGGGGTTCGAGTCATCTTCCACCCAAAACAGTGCTTGCTTGTCCCTGTTTTGGATTGCACTTTATTTCTTGACTCATTTTGTGCTTTTCTGGCTCACTGGGCAGTCACCTCTGTCTGCTGGTGAGGTCCCTCCCTCTGAGAAACTTTTTTCCTCATTAATTACGAAGAATAACATCCTGGCAGGAGCAGTGTGTGTGGCCAGGCAAGGAAGGGGATCATTTACTGCTCCATCTCCTTCTCTCAGAGCTCCAGGTTTCACACGATGCTGCTCCTGCCTTTTTGGGAATGCAGTGATGTGTCTCTGCCAGCGCCAGAGAACATCGTGAGGAAACCACCCAAACCCTGCAACGACATCTTCTAAAGGTCCTAACGATGGGAGGTGACCAGGAGGTGCCACGGTGGGACCAGAGAGGCAGGATGGATCTGGAAAAAATACAGCGCGTCCTTGTGGGGAAAGAACTACAGGTAAGAGGGCAAGCCCTGCCCTGCTGCCGTTCCTCTCCCGGGCGGTGGGTGCCACCTGCCGGGCTGTGCCTGGGGACGGGCTCCCCGAGGGACACGCGATACGTGTTAGGGCATATTGGGCAATATAGAAATAAGAACAGCCCTGTCTGCGTTCAGCCAGACCAACGCTCCTTAAAAGCATCAATGATTCCTCCTTTTGGTTGGCAGAAGGGGACATCTCATCCCCGTGTGAGATCATCAACGCTGAACTTCTGCGGGGGGACGTACAGACTCTGGTAAGCCACTTTTGACCCCTGTTGAACACAGCGAATTGGCTTCCCCACGACTTTGTTTAGTGGCTGGATAGAATTCGGATGCCGGTGCGCTACGCAGCAGTAACAATTCATGAGATGATATTCTGTGCCGGCAGGACACCGACCAATCCAAAGGATTTCCCTGGAGCTGTGGGGACGGAATAACTGGAATCCTCTCCAGCTCGTACCCCGGTGGGTCCGGCCTTTCCGTGTCGGTGAATTGAATTCAGAATTTGTGATTGCTTCTTTAGGAAGGAGATACTCAGAATATTGCATTTCCTTTCAGTTTTCATTGTTTATATAGTGAATTTATTGTTTTCTCTGCTCCCAGCTCTGTATAAAGCTGTGGAAGACCGGGTGCTGGAAGGCATCGCCAGGAAAGATTCATTTTCTTTATTTTGCAGCTAATGACTTCGCTTGGCGAGTGGTGAGAGAACTAGGGTGCAGGGGAGGGTGCTGGGTGGACACCTGGGATAGCGACTGGGAATTAAACCAGACCTACCTCCGGGCATGTGGTGACCAGAGTGGAATCTGGTTGGTGGCCAGTCACAAGTGGTGTCTCCCAGGGCTCAGTGGTGGAGTCCCCATCCCTGGAGGGGTTTCCCAGCCGTGTGGAGGTGCTGCTGAGGGACAGGGGGCAGGGGAGACCTGGCCATGCTGGGGAACGGGGGGACTCAATGAGCTTAAAGGTCTCTTCCAACCTAAACTACTCTGTGATTCGGTGATCCTATGACTCCTGAAGCCCCTCTGGCAACAACCACCTGTCTGAGCCAGTTCCTTCCAGGGCAGGTTTTCACCATCAGCATTGGCCATGCCCTGGGGCATGTGGTTAATCCCTGGTGCTTCTCCCTGGAGCCAGCTGAAGGCCAGCAGCAGGTTTGGGCAGTGTCCGTGGCATGGTCCAGCAGGTGCAAGCCCAACCATCATCCTCCGTTGCCACCAGCCTGACCCGCCATGGACACTGCAGCATCAGTTTGCTGTGAAACTGCTCTTACTGGAAGGGAAACAAAAGCTTTTTCTTCTGTGGAGTTTACCGGCGTGGGCTGCTGGGGCTCCTTGCTGCCACCATCCCCCCCAGCACCGCCCTGCGCTGGTTCCTCAGCCCCGCGTTTCCCTCTGGGCTCCTGAGGTGCCTGCTCTGGGCTTTTCCTCACCCTGACCCAGCCTTGTGCGGAGTGAAGGGTGAAAACCTTCGGCTGGGGAAATCCTGCTCCTCAGTTAACACCTCTACGGGAGGAGCTGGCAGGGGCCAGGCTCCCGGGAAGGATCTCTGCTGCGTGTCCTGACCAGGGGCCATCACAATTAAAATGAATGTGGAGCAGCCCGCGGGGGAGGATGAAATCAATTATTGATGCACGTGTGAGGAAAAGGTTTCAAACTCAACATCGCATTCTCCCTAATTAAACGTTGCACTTGCGGATCGCCCCGAGATATTTGGGACTGATCCCTCTTTCCTGACGCAGCTCCGTGCGTGACCCCTAATACCAGGGCTGGGACGGGACAAATCCCCACAGGTCACATCATGAACCTCATTCCTCATTGCGGGGTTGTTCTCCACCAGATACTTTGCTAATTAAAATATAATTTTAAAGGTTTTATACCTCTATAGCAACAAAAAAGGAGAGATCTGGAGTAAACGTCCTCTGCGCACAAGCCATGGACTGAATTTGCAGCGATGGGAAGCAGGATGAGGATCCTGCGGGGAGATCATTTCCACGTGGCTGTTTCCAGAGAACCAGAAGGTGCTTCTGAAGGCTCACGCGGGGCCGAGCCGCCGGATCAGCCACCGGCGAACGGCCGCGGGG
>NW_010407506.1:4257-11908 GCF_000710305.1 Buceros rhinoceros silvestris | reverse complement strand
GGCAGCGGGTGTCCCCGGGCACTCTTCAGCGCTGCCTCAGAGCAGGCACCCCGCAGGCTCCGGGGACTGATGGACATGAGGCTGATTTACCGCGGCTTCTCAAAACATCAGTCGATGGCCCTGAGGTCCCCAAACCTTCCTAGAGAACCTGCTGAAGATCTTCTCAATATTGGAATTATGAAAAAGAGGGGGGAAAAAGCACCTTAGTTTTTTAATCTGCACCTGGGGTATATCCAGATACACTCTGGTTTGGGCCAGCAGCTTTTCTGTGCCCGTTCTTGGTGACCTGTCATGCAGCAGCACTTTGAAACGCCCTCGTCAACATTTCCGTGTGTTTTAATTGACCCCGGAGATGTAGGACACAGCGCAAATGGCAGCTTTTAAATAATTAAGGTGTTGCTAATCCTCAAGAAATGTCAGAAGGTCCCTCAGAGATTCCACCTGAGATCCTCTTCCCAGTGAATCGGCTAATTAAAAGGCTCCTTTTCATTGACAACAAACAACGGTGCACAGCTGTCAGCCCCCACCCGCTGGCAGTGGGAGAGGAGGGCTGTCAGGAGACCAACACCTCTCCCAGAAACCCAGGAAACCCAGCCCTTCCAGCGGAGGAGGAGAAATATTTGGATCCAAACCCTAGGGCTATTTTGCAGCCACATGAGCGCCGAGCGGTGGAGTTGGCGGCTGAAAGCGAAGGCTGCGCGACTCGAGATGGCCACGAGAAGGTCCCAGAAGCTGCTGGAGACTTGCAGGTGAGTCAGGCCAAGGAAAAGGCTTGTGGCCAGCTCCTCCTTGGGCCACCCTCCGCCAAGCAGGCTGTCAAACCAGCTGGCGAGCGCGGCTGAGGTGCCTCAGGCTGTTCCCTGGGGTATTGCTGGATGCGAGGGGTTACTCTAGGGTGCGCCAGCACCAGTGACACCTTAAAGAAAGGGACATAGATGTTATTTTTGTACCAGTTCTCCCAGTTTCAGTGAAAGATGCTCTTGTGTCACGGTGCTGTAAGTGGAACCCAGCTCCACTCCATCTGCTCAATCCACTGACGTTCTGTTTGCAGTCAAAACTGGCTTTAAACTCTGCCGGTCCCTCTGCATGGCCATGGGGAAAAATACTGGGGTGGACCCGCTGTAGTGGTGCCAGGGCACAGAAGTATCCTGGAGGTGAGAGACAAGCCATCTGGGGAAGCAGAAGGGCAGAAAACAAGGGACAGCGTCATGTCCCTTATGCTTCTGTGTTTAAGAGAAAGAAACATCAAATCTGGGCAGTATCTTTGGGGCAGAGCACAGTGGGGCGGGACCGGTGCAGCTGCTTCTCCCAGGGCAAAGGCAAACTCGGCCCTTGTCCCAAAATCTAATTTATCCAACCCGGAGGCTTGGGGAGGGAGCAGCAGGCAGCGCCTCCAGCCTCCCCGCCACGTCCCCGGGGCTCTGGCCCCTTCCTGCCACCTGGTACCCAGCTCCTGGAGAGCAGCACCCGAGGGAGGAAGGAGATGGGGTCCTCCCCTCTCTGCTTCCCCCATGCAGGGGTTGAAGTCTTCTTCACAGCAGGGAGATGTGGAGATGCCAGAGCCCACTTAACTCTTCTCTCCCCGGAGCAAAATTTCTCTCATAGCCAGTCGAAACAAGCAGCAACACTTGACGCCGTGACACGGCGTTATCATGGCTCTCCCGAGATGCCCCCGACAGGCTGCATTGTCTCCTGCCGCAGGGCGTGTTTCTCCCCTTCCCCACCGCCATGTACGAGCCGAGCCACCATCGGACGGGCGAGTTGTGCCTTGGTGGTGCCGACTGACGCGACACAGTTTGAGAGTCTGCAGGAATTAGTAACCGGGCAGGAAATGGTATGTTCAAGACCTTAAAAAATACAGCAATGCTGCAGGGACTGACTTTAATATTTTATAGAGCTGTAATAATTTATTGCTTAGAAGCTGGGAAGCAGCATGAGGATTAAACCTGAGCTGGATCACCATTGAGTTGATGTGTTTTATTTCCTAGTGGGTTGCTTTAATACAAGGTTTGTGAGCTTGGATTAACCCAAAGTTTCTTCTTTGAGAAGGACGAAGCAGGGCAATGTTCCACTAAAACCAGTGTGGTGATTTTTGACTTTCAACCATTGTTCCTCCTGCCGTGGAAGGAGTTTTAAATTGGATTGAACTGGGCAGGGAATTAGGGAACTGGAGACACTTTTAATCTAATCTCAACAAATGAAGAAGGTTGGGCTGGAGCGCCGAGGTGGGCGATGGTTCCCCAGTCCCCACCGCGGGATGGCAGCACGCAGACCTCGCCGCTTTGAACCCAAGCCTGGGAAGTTTGTGCTTCCCCTCAGAAGAACAAAGATTTTCGCTAAAGAAGCAGGAAGCGAACCGCGGCTTCGCACCTCCGAGCGAGTCGCTCGCCCACACAACCAGCCCCCGGGCAGCATGGTGAGTTTTGCTTAGGAAAACACTCGTCCAGGGGCGAAACTCCTCTTTTAATGATCAAAAGGGTTATTAATTGGGAGGAATTAGAGTCACTGGAGGATATTTTGAGCTTGGTTCCTTTGGAATTCAGGCCAACAAATTCCATGTGAATGCAGGAGCTGACTGCAAAACCATCAGCACTGGAGCAGCTTCCGTGGCAGTTCTTTGCCAAGAGCGAAAGCGTTACAAGCCAATTTTACACCAGTGTTCCCAGTATGGCTCTGTGGATGGAGTGGGCTCGGGGCTGCACATGCTGTTGGGTGCCTGGTGTGGGGGGTCTGAGCCGGGAGGCACCCCACAGCCTGGAATTACCTGGAACCTCGCCGTGCCTTGTGAAACAACAAGCGGGGGGTAGGATGTGCCATGGTGATGGGTCTGGGATGGTGGGAAGCCCCTTTCCACGTGGATGAGGAACCACTCAGCCCACCTTTATGGTGCCATTTGGTGGATTCCAGAGCCACTAGGATTCATCATTCTTAATGCACCCGATTTACTGCTGTGAGAGAGAGTGAATCAACCCTTGCAGCTTGCTCTCCTCCTCCCTGCTCCCATCACCCTCCTGCCAGGGCTGGTCCTACAGAGTTGTGATGTCCCCACCCATTCACTCTCTTCATTTTCTTGAGTGGTTTGATTCTTAGAATTCGGAGAATTTAATCGGCGTTCAGAGAATCTGAGTGTCCACAAGCCGCAGACATCAGGGGAACTGCAGCATTTGTGTGGCTGATTTACGACCTGGGTTTTTAAAAGCCTGCTGGCACTGTCAGCAGGACCTTTTGCCAACAAATTCCAAGTCTTGCAGAATTGGAGGGAAGGGACCTTCCAAGCTCCTCCAGCCCAACCCCCTGCAGGGAGCAGGGACATCTGCCCCCAGAGCAGGGGGCTCAGAGCCCCAAGGGCCAACCTGACCTGCCATGGGGCCAGCGATGGGGCTGCTGCCACCTCTCGGGGCAGCCTGGGCCAGGGGCTCACCACCCCCAGGGTCAAACATTTCTCCCTTCTCTCTGCTCTGACTCTCCCTCTGGCAGTGGAACCATCAGCCCTTGTCCTGTCCCCACAGCCCCTGCTCAAAGCCCCTCCCCAGCTTTCTCCGAGCCCCTTGCAGCACTGACAGGCTGCACTCAGGTCTCCCCGCAGCCTCCTCTGCTCCAGGCTGAACCCCCCCAGCTCTCTGCCCTCTCCTCCCAGCAGAGGGTTCCACCCTCGGGTCACTGCTGGGGCTCCTCTAAACCCTGGTAGATCCCCGGGTACTGTCAGAGGGAACCATGTCCACTCAGTGGCAGCGCTGAAGTAAACCTGCACATGAACCCTGCGGCAGCCGCCTCCTCTGCAGAGCCAGCCTGGCCGGTAGTTGCCACGGCAACATTTTTCCCAAAGCCAGGATCTTCCGTGCAGCGTTTCCACGCAGCTCCATCAGAACAGAACCGGCCGTGACCCATGAAGAACTCAGCTCTGCTTTCCCCTCACTCTGAGGTGCAAGGGAGGAGGGACCACATGTCACCAGGGCAGATGTCCTTAGCGGGGGCAAGGGGGACACCCCTGCTGCCAGGGGTGCTGGAGGTCGACGGGAGACCCCAGGCCCCCTCTCGGTGCTGTCTGCCGTGGGTTGGGCGCCTACGGAAGAAGTGAGAGGCTGAGCCCATCAGCAACAGTTGCTGCCATCGAAGAGACGAACTCGAGATTTCTTATCGGGGTAAATTTACAGTGATGGTCAGAGCTGTAAAGTTACCACCTGGAATAACCAGGCTGACACGTATCGTGGGTCAGAGACCTCAAGGGTAGATAAACACTCCTTTATCTCACACAGCCGCACCTGCTGGGCTTTGTTTCCGACCATCCTCTGCTTAATAAGTTCCTCCCCAGCACTTTCCAGACAGAAGCTCGGGGAAGGTAATAAAGGGATCTGGTCAGGGCCATCCATTCTGCTCGGCAGGTGCCGAGTCCGCGCTGGGGTGGGAAGGAGAAATTATCTGCGCTGCAGACTGATGCTTCTCTTTCTAGGTAACGAATGCTCACTTCGTTTGTAGATAAATCCTACAGTTTTCCGTTCGTCCGACTATCACCTGCGGCTCCTTGTGTGCGTCCTGGCTCGATCGTGTTACAGAGGAGTGATCCTGCGGGATCTGCTTCCTCAATGACACGTCTTTGGGCAGCCATTGGGCATAGAGGATTTCTCCTGGGGTCTCAACGCTGCTCAACTGAAGGATTCTTCCAAACCAGCCTTTATTCAGGAAGAGGGAGAAGCGGAGAAGCGTGTGGTCGCTGGGGGCTTCCCGTGCCAGCTCTTATCGTCCAAATTCAGGAATTGCTTCATATGCCCCAGTTTTGAGTACGGACACCTCCATACACAGGAGTAACGGGGGGAAGTGAAGTGTCAAGACCCGCCTGGGTTGTACCCATGTCTCGGGTACTGTTGGGTCATGGGTTTTAACGACTCAGCAACCCCTGAGTGAAAAACCAGCATCACCGAGGGTTCATTTAGCAGAAAATAAAGATGCCAAGGTAAAAATTCATCAGATTCCGAAGATCTCGGTGGGGAAAAAAAGCCATTAAGTGCCTGACGCACCAGCACTGGGAGCAGGGGCAATAAATAACTGGCTGCTGCTGCTCTGAGCGCGTTCCTGAGCATCAGGATCCCCAAGGATGATGAATATTTGCAGGCTTTTCGTGTCCTCACATTCAGGTTGGAGCAAGAGGTTTTGCATTTGTGAGCCTGAGAAGAGTGTCACGTTGGGGTTAACTGGGGAAACGTGACTGGTCTAAATGAGCAGCGTCGAACTTAAAGTGTGGAGCTTCTCTCAATTATTGAGGCTGCTTTTTTTTATGTGCTACCTGGCATACTTCCCCTGAGGAACTGCCTGAGGAAACAGGTATGGTTCATGGAATCAATCGCTGCTGCCTGATGCTCCCCCGGGGACCTGTTGTTTCCCAGGGCAACAGCCAGGCACCGGGATGTGCCGGGGGCAGAAGGCAGCGGGCAGCCTGAACGTAGTGGGGAGGAATCGAGTAGCGATGGTACAGACAATGCTCGTTACACTAAAGATTGATTATTGCTGCGAGGGAAAGTCCCACGATGTCTGAAAAAAACAATTTAGGGTGAACGGGTGGAGCAGCTGTGGAGAGGTGGCCGCATAATGGAGTTCCTGAGTGCCTGCTCAGCGCTTCTCCTCCACAGGGCTCTGCTGCTGCTTGGACAGGGCTAAAAAGGATCGGCTACACTGGAAAACCCCGATAATTCTCTGCTGCCAAGCGTATCTCATGGGGTTATACCGGTAATACCACGCCTGAAACACAGACCTGGATTTTCGTGGGAACAAGGAGGAAGAGAGCGCAAGGAAAACACAGAGGCAGTGCGGAACCAGTTCTGTCTCATTGCAGTTAAATCCCTTGTTCTCACACGTGTAACATTTAAAAATAACCCAGACAGTTCATCAGAGGCTGCAGACTGCGCTGCCGGCTCAGAGCCGCGACGAGCAGCCTTCATCCCTGGCCTCTGGAAGCAGATGAGCAGTGAGGGGTGCGGTGGTGGAACTGGAAAACTTGGTCTGAAACACTCCCTTTCCTTCTAGACAGCTCTATGATGTGCGTTCCCTGTGATACGGCTTTTCATTTACTGAGCTTCCCTCTTCTTTTAGATACCAGGACCCCTGTCTGCGCCCCCGTTTGGGTCTTCATGGTGTGCTCCAGGCAGCATTTCCCAATGAGCCAGAAGACCTCGGGCCCGTTAGAGCAGTATTAATTCCTTAATTGAGCGTGTAAGAATAACTCGGCGGGTTTTCACAACCCTTTTTAGCTCACTGAAGGAACAGCGCAGTTTGGGTTCAGTCTGCTTTGAGGTGACAAGGATGAGCTGAGACCTATCGTACCCTGGACTGGGTGAAGCCAATCTGCTCAGCTCAGCAGTTCCTTGGAGGAACAGATCGTGTGATTGCTTTCCTCTTCCTTACACCGGGCTGGTTTCTCTCGGGGGTATTTCCCGGTCCCACCCCTGCAGGATGCGCAGGTATCTAATGACCTGGGGGGTGGATGTCTACCGCTCACGAGACATCAGAAGACAGACTTCAGTGAGGCTGCAAAGGTCTTAATCAGTGACAAGGACTTTTCCCCGTTCCCATTTTGCAGGGTGTTGTCTGGACTGGGCTGAGATGCCTCGAATAGTCCTTTCTGGCATCGCCAGAAGTCAAACAACTGGTTCAGCTCCACAGAGGAAAGGGCTGTGATAAGGAAACTTGCCCTCAGCTTCTCCAGGGGAGCTGTGGGGTGACTCCCACCTAGTCTGACATTTTTCTCCTCTGACAGTCCCATCCCAGTCTGCCTTACAGAAGCAAATTGGTCCAGCGAAACCAAACGACCCAGCAAGCTTCACCAGTTCCCTCCCCCAGCTTCACCTGAAGGTTTAGGACAGCGTTTAGCACAACAAAATAATTCAGCTGACCACCAAAAATCGCTTACACGACCAAGGGCAGAAGCTGTTGGAGCCGTCGCTGGCTGTGCTATGGCCCCTCTCTGGTGAGTTTACCTCTTCTAATAATATTCTGGCTTTACTTAATGATGGGGATGGACCTTCTCCCTGGTCTGTGGAAAAATGTGGGTCTGCTTTGCCAGCTGACTGCTGGCACACTCCTGAGTACTGCCTTGTGAAGGCAGGAAATACAGGTTTAACATTCCGAAATACTTCTGGCAGCAGCAGTGTGGCAATCGGATTTCCCCAGTCCTCAGAGAAACACCACAGGAGCTCCTCAGCAGTTGTCTTTAAGGAAGGGAACCAACCCTGAACCCCAAGAGATCGGATCAACTGAGCTGCCAGGAGCAGGGGCTTGGGGCTGTTAATCACCGCAGGAAAGCGGCTCTTGATGAACCTCACTAATTACCTCCAAGGCCTTGCCACGTGTCCCAGCGCCTGGTGCTTCCCTCCCGCCCGGGTGTGCAGAGCACGGCGCTGCTGCTGCACGCTGGGTTTTGGCAGCGTGAGGGGTTTATGGGGCAGGTGGAAGGGTCTGGAGGACAAGTGCGCTGAGGAGCGGCTGAGGGACCTGGCGGGGCTGAGCCTGGAGCAAAGGAGGCTCCGGGGAGACCTTCTGGCTCTGACAACTCCCTGAAATTCAGGAGGTTGGAGCAACGTGGGGGTCGGTCTCTTCTCCCCAGGAACAAGTGACAGGACGAGAGGAACCGGCCTCCAGCTGCCCCAGGGGAGGTTGAGGT
>NW_010407506.1:0-4002 GCF_000710305.1 Buceros rhinoceros silvestris | reverse complement strand
CCAGCCGTGTGGAGGTGCTGCTGAGGGACAGGGGGCAGGGGGGACCTGGCAGTGCTGGGGAACGGGGGGACCCGAGGAGATCAAAGGGCTTTTTGAACCAAAACGAGTGGTGATTCTATGATTTGGGAGCAGGATCTCCTGCTGCTCAGCTCATCAGTCCTGGGGCTGCAGCATTCCCCAGCCCTGGTGCGATCCTCAGGCTCTCAGCTACGCGCAGACGCTCAGGACGCGCCTGTGGCTCTGCTTTAGGACAGAAATGAGCTTGTTCCAGCAGAAGGCTAACGAGCACGGTGAGCTTGAGCACACCTTTTGTAACGGCACACCACGGCAAGTCCTGTCTTCTTGGTTCCTAACGATGTCCCTCCCACCACTCACAGCACAGCTGAGAGGCAATGCAGCAGGGGGGACATGGGACATGGGACATGCAACATGAATAGCTGCCTCCATCCTGTCCCAGTCAAAGGAAGGAAGAAATATCCTCCTCTCCAAACGGAGAATTGGGCAGAATTTTTTTTTTTTTATCAGCTATTCTCTGTGCAATGTGGTCTCCAAGCTCTTCCGTCAGTTACTCGGTGACGTGAGTTTTGAGCTGTGGCCTGCCAAGGACCTTCTTGAGATTCAGGAGTCAATAATTTAGCCCAGATCACATTCTGGAGCTTCTAGTTTGGCCAAATTAATTGTCTTTGGGTAAGTTACAGAGTCACATACTTTAAATTACTCAAAGGTAATGAATCTTGAGTGACAACCTGTTGCGATCCGAGACAGAATTCAAAATTCACAAGTCATTGGTATTTCAGAGGTCTGAGCTTTACACTGCAAAAGAAATGTGGCTCCTGAATGACTGCCAATAGTGATACAAAACGTTTAAAAAGAAGAGCATTGGAATTTCGACTTCAAAATTAATATTAAAGGCTGGATTTGTGTTTGTAGTAATCTCAAGACATTCCTTTTTTATTTAAAACAACCCTAGCTGCTCAATTCTCTGCTCGTGAATCAGATCCCCGAAGCAAAAAATAATCAGAAAGTGACTTTCACTGGTAAAAACCGGTGTGTGCAAAACTGCGAAGAGATCAGGTTGTGCATGGCGAGCCATGATCCTTGCAGGAAGGAGGCTTGAGCGGCGCCGAGCGAGCCTTTCACCTCGCATCGAGAGGATCGCGCTTGACAGGCGGTTTCCATGGAAAACAAGAGAGATTGGCTCTGGGAAGAGCCCAGGATTGCCCCGCGCACCATTTGTGCTGCAGGCGCCGGCAGTGAGCACACCGAGATGTGAGACCTGCGAATCTAACAGCAGAAGAGGAGGAAGCCAGAGGGGTAAGAGGTTGGGGTGGATTCTAGGATATTTTAAAGCAGGTTTCAGCTGACAACTGCAGAGTATTTCAAGGTTTATACGCCCCAGAGCAGGAAGAGCCCAGGATTGCCCCGCGCACCATTTGTGCTGCAGGCGCCGGCAGTGAGCACACCGAGATGTGAGACCTGCGAATCTAACAGCAGAAGAGGAGGAAGCCAGAGGGGTAAGAGGTTGGGGTGGATTCTAGGATATTTTAAAGCAGGTTTCAGCTGACAACTGCAGAGTATTTCAAGGTTTATACGCCCCAGAGCAGAGGCCGTGGCGGGCTCGGTGCCCCCCTGCCTCTCGCCGCCCTGCTCCTGGGGAGCGAACCCCCACAAGCACCCACTGGGCAGCATCACACCAGGAGAAAACCAGCAGCATTTTCAGACTGGGGGGATGTCTTGTTTCCCCGCAGAATTGAGGCCGGCTGGTTCGTGCTGTGCTCCTGGTATGGACACACTGCAACAGCCACGGGGCCTCAGAGGGCTGGGAAAACGCAGGGTCACCCCGTGACTGTGGCAGAGCCTGGGGAATGGCGTGGAGAAGCCTGATTTCCTCTGCTCTGGGTGACAGCACGTACAGTTAGAGGGAAATAACCACATAACCCAGGGAGGACCTGGAGCAAAGCCCTGATGGTAACACCTGGAGCACGGTCAGCCGCGCGTGGGGGCACCGAGCAGCTCTTCAAGCTCGTGCGGGTGCCCTGGCCAGCAGCTTCCCTGAACTGCGGCATCTCCACGCGGCAGCAGCTCCGCAGAAGCCACCCGGGACCCAACTGGGTCAATGCTGCACAGGAGCTAACGAGGCTTGATGAGGCTGATTTGAATCCGCGCTGCTGCTGGCCTCTGCGGCAGCTCTTCCGCATTGTACGCTGCCATTTAAATGTGAAGAGCCACTTCTCGACAAAGCCGTGGAGCACTTGGGCCACGCTTGTTCCTTCTGGGCAGAACAACCTGTCACTTCTTCAAACTCAGAATGAAGTGCTTGGGGAGCACCTACAACCCGCATATTCCCACTCTCTTCTGTGGCCCCTCCTGTTCTGATGTGGGGGAGCGATTCGGTTCCCCCAGCGCAGGCGGTTTAGCCCCCAGCAGGGTTGGCATCATGCCCAGTGGGCAGGTCACTGTGGCAGTCCCCACCAGCCCGAGGACATCCCCCAGGCCATGCTGTCCTGTCCGCTGCAGGACATCGCACATCCCTTGGCTCCAGGGACCTTCTGACTGTTTCAGCTAGAAGGGGGCTACACCAGCCATCTATCCAACATCCAGGAGTTCACCCGGAGGAAGGGGTGACTGAGCTCTGGGGGACTGAACCAGTTGTGGACACCTAGTCCAACTGGGAGAGGATGTCCATGTTCTCAGTAAGCCTCTTCCGAGCTGAGCAAGACGAGAGCAGGCTGGGCGTGTTTTGTCGCAGTTTAATGCGGTCGAGCATGCATTAATTGAACTTGTGAGAGGGAGATGAAAAATGACGCTGTTAACACCCTGCGAAAAACCCCGACTGAGCCCCAGGGACTGGTTGAAGGTGGCTGATTTATAGGCACACACCAGTTTCGCTGAACAGAGTTAAAATGGTTCCTTCTCTTCCCAAGCAGCGCAGGCTTTAAGGAAAAATTTGCATAAGAAATAACTTTCTGGGATAATTAAAGGAAAAACAGGAGAGAGAGAGAGAGTTGGCTGCAAGTCCTTCCTCATTGCTGGAGAGGAGCGGAGCCGCGCCAAGCAGAGCCGGGAGTCGCCCCCGGCCGCAGGGAGAGCGGCGCAGAGAACATATTTGCTTTGCTGGTGGTGCGGTATCGTGGCCAATGCAAACACGCTGTCACCGGGCACGTAAATCCCACATCCTGCTCCTGCTTCCGCCACCCGCCTTGGAAAACGAGAGGTGGGTCAGGAAATACCACCCTCTCATTATTAATTTGGTTTGATTTGCTCTAAGAGCTGGCTAAAGCGCTCCCAGAGTCAGCGCTGCCTCACACGGAATGTCGGTATCTGGAAGGAGCAGGATCCAGGAACGTTTCCTGCCCTGGTGCGTGACACTGAGCTTTAATTGTTGGAGGAACCAGCAGGAAACGGAGGTTACAGGCAAGACACTCGCTTTTAAGGGACCCAAAAGCAACCCAACACCCCTAGTTTTAGTTAACGTTTAGCAGCCTGGAGGAGATAAAGAGAAAACTTCCCTAGAAAGGGCAAGAGCTTTAGAGCAACGCTCCTGAAAGTGCCCGTCAGAGCAAACTGTTCCCAGGTTTGGAGCCGGGAAGAGCAGGAACTGTTTAAGCGGAGCTCTGGGCGGTGGGACCGGGTGCAGCATCTCCACAAGTGTGAGAGGTTCCCTGCAGCTCTCCCAGGTTTGCAGGTGTCTCCGGACACTGGAAATCTCAACAGAAAAAAGGCTGGCAGTGGGTTCCTGGGTGTTCAAGCAGGGTGTGGAGCTCAAACTCACGTTCTCACTCAGCTCCCTCCCTCTCCTGCTGATCGTGTTCTTAAAGCAGATATTTTGGCGGCCAAACCATGCCAGCTATCAGCAGCGCAGATGCTCTTTTCCACACAAATACCCAGGGTTCGAGCGAAAACACTTATCTCCCAGCCCTGGGAGGCTTTGCAAGGTTCTCCAGCCCTACGATTGTTGTGGGGAAGCACTTTAGAATGAGCTGTGCTTTCGCTGCGAGATGC
>NW_010407505.1:71594-93151 GCF_000710305.1 Buceros rhinoceros silvestris | reverse complement strand
CTTTCTATACTGCTGCTAAAGAAGTTTGTCATCTGTGTGTTCCAGTTTACGTACACATGTGTAAGTGTGTGTACATAATGTATATGTACACACACGCATGCACACAGTGAAATTAAACCCTGAAAGTTGCTGAGAGAAGTTGAAGCTTTGTCAGGATTGACTTCTGCAGCACAGAGACTAAAAGTCTGGGGATACTCTGAGACTGGTCTGGCAGTCTTGTCAAGAGGTGCAGGGTTTGAAGTTACAGTGCTGTACACAGGGGATGGATTCCTCTGGCTGCTGTTGTGGCTCTAGATCATGGATGTCTCCATCTGAGCCAATTTTCCCTTTGTAGTCCATGGAGAGAACCAGGTGCTCCAGCGGTGTGTTCATTTAATCATGTGGGTTGGAAGGGGCCTACTGAGATCTAGTCCAAACCCTGGTTTTCTCTGACCTCTTCTAGGTAGCTGTCATGGAATGAGATGAACTGCATGTAAGGAGTCCCTGTTTCGCCTCACTGACTGATGTGACAGTGCAGGGGTGTACATTTCCCCTCTTCCCTGTAGGCATATGACCAGATAGCATATGTGACCGACTTTCTTCGTATGCTGTAACAGAGTTGGGGTCCGCTCCATGTATATCCTGGATATTTGTTTGTTTCTGCAGGCCTATAAGATGATGATGTGTATGGCAAGGGTTATGTGCTGTCTTCTCCCTCCTTTCTACTGCTGCCAGTACCAGCTGGACAACCTCGGGGGTGGAAAAATGCAGGGGGGACGTGTGTGGCAGTTCCAGACTTGGAGTACAGGTGCTTTGTGGGTTAAAACACATTGCTACATAGTCAAGGTGCTTTGGCTGCATCTGCAGCCTACACTTTTGAGAACAAAAGCTCCCCTTCAGCGGCTCTGTAGTCTGAAGGTTAACTAGTGATGTTTCTCATTTAATGCGTATCTAGTTAACCTTCGGTGCTGGTGACGTTCACTGTTTTATGCCGCTGTTAAATAGTCTTATAAGGTCCTAACCAACAGGTTTCCTTTACGGCACCCTGAAAGAACGGGGAAGTAGCCCTTCATGTAGGTGTCTTCACAAAATACTCTAGTCAAGTATTTGGCCTGCTACCCAGCCTTCGATAAGTAATCTTTGGGTGCTGCCAAAATACCATTGTAATTAAGCTGACATAGTCTATGAAGCCTGGGTGGTATTACTTGAGTTTTCTTTCCTCTGCTTTCCAACACTGTGTTCTGAAAATGCTGATGGAAGCTGTGACACTTGCAACCTCACCAGAGTCTTCCTCAAGCTGGGATTTTGGTCACCCTGTGACCTTCAGGATCAAAGGAAGGAGTATTCTCTTTTTTCCTCTCTCTGCAGGTGCAAGGTAATAGCAATAAATAAATGTACACTAATGCACATGGAACATGTGATCAGTTGGCCAGACTTCAGTTTTCTGTTGAACATTAACACATTAACCCTTCTACAAAACATTAACTTGTTCTGTAAGTTTATTTTCTGTTTTGTTTACACTTAGTTGGAAAAGCTGTGCCCTGTTTGTCCCAGGGTGGTATATATGCAAGTAGGTCAATATATTTGGTTTCAGCTGTCAGCTTGAAGTTGTTCTTAAGGGCTGAAAAGCATGAGAGGGGTAAGAAAGACTTTTGCACTTCCTATCTCTTTTTTTTTCCTTTAAAAAATTTTTTTTTTTTTTTTTTTTAGAAATTCCCATCCTGTATTCAAGACCAGAGCACCAGAAACCTCCAGTTGTCTGGGGAAGTCAGGTGCTGCCGCAGCACTGATAGCCTGCTGGAAACTGCAATACACCCATGGGTTTGAATGAAGGTTGCATGTTGCTTAGCACAAGCAAATGCATCTGAGATTACAAAATGGTCTGTCTGCTCTAAGAAGAGATTGTTATGATCTGTTAGTAAGGCAGTGTTAAAATACACATGAGGTATCTGACATCAGTATCTAAAACTGCAAGGAGTTTTTCTGGCAATTGAGTGTGCTCTGGTGCTGCTGGTGCTTCGTTGCACCGAGTGAATGAGTGCAGTGTCCAAGTTGTGTACTCTAGGCTGGACTGGCACAATTTTTGTAACAGTCAGCCAGAGATGTATGTGTTTCTTGGGTTATCCTTTGTACTTCTTTGCTATATCAATCTTGAATAGAGGATATTTTTGTCTCAAGAGCCACGCAGATTTGTTGGAGCTGCCTCCTTGCACTTCTTCAGAACTAGAAGCAGAGTTGGCCATCATCTGCTTGCTTGGGGTTGATGTCCAGGGCTTGCTTACATGGTTGAGTTGCTCATAGCTTTAAGGAGTTATCATTTACGAGCTATATTAGGGTAACTCCAACCCTGCTGTGCATGAGATGTAAAACGGGTTTGCGCATTTATTTATACTACTTACTAATATTACTAAATCCTTCACTGCATTTCAGCTGATTTGTGGTGTCTTTATCTTAGCTGTCTGAACAGCTGAATTCTTTAAAATAAACCATCTTTGGGAACGTGTCACCACACAATTCTTTGGAGGGTGAATTAACATACTGTTGATATTGGGGAATGTCTGCTCACAGCATGTAATTTTTTCCAGAGGCTAAGCGGAAAGGCTTTCTTTTGAGTGTTTTAACCCTGCGAACAAGAGGCACGTGGAGAATAACCACGTGCACCTAAGTGTACCTCTTACGGTATCCCAAAGATACTGTTGTAGTGAGTAGCCTGCTGTTTGAATTGAAATGTCTAAGCTTGCCCTTCCAGCTTCAACTGTTTGTATGGTATTAGACAATGTAAATAAACTAGTGCTTATTCACTATCATAAATTATAGAAAACTGCAAAAGCCTCTGTCAGTTGATTTGCTTTTAAAAACATGAACCTTGCTGTCTAAATAAAAGCTTTTGATAATCCTGGTTAATAACTCTTAAGAAGAAAATCTTGTATTAAGAGAACAGTAAGTAACATGTGTACACTTACCATGTTAAATATCAGTATGAAACCCTGTAAATCATCAAAATGAAAAAAACCTCTCTAACGTCCTTCCTTCACAATGATGATTTTTTTAAATCCAGGAAAAGTATTTTAACCTACCTGAAAACTTTGGAGAGCAGGAGAGGTCTAGGGAGGAGTGCGGATGGTATTGGTAGGTATCTGCCTATAGCTTTCTGTGCGTGAGTGTGAGTTTTCGTTTTGAGGTCAGTCTTCTGGTCAGTGCTCTGTAGGCAGTACTGTTACAAAAACTATCAGGTTTGGTGAGAAGCTTTACTGATCTCCCTGCATAAATCTTACTGAGGAGGAAACGTCCCTGCAAAAAGCATCCAAGCAAAGAAGAAAAGGCTGTGAATAACTGTAGTGATTGGTGAACGGAGCATTTGGATGAAACAGGCTTAAAATGCTTGAAAAACTGATCAATGGGATCGTGCAATAAAAGATTGCCTTTTGTTCTTTGTTTTTCTTTTATAAAAGTCTTCAGCTTTTGCATCAGTCAGAAGGGGAGGAAGGGAAGGGCTTCTGCGTGCTCTGGAAGATTCTCCAAAATGAAGGAGTGTTTCAGGGAAATGAGGGAGATGAAGCTGGGAACAGGATATAGGTGCTGTAGATTGTTACTCTGAATCTGAGAGTCCCTCTCTCACACCTGCATATGTATGTTTCAACTATTTGCTCTCCTAATTTTTGTTGTCAGGAAACTGTAGAAGTTACAGCTATGGGGAGTATTCTACTGTCTTGTCACCTTTGTAAAGGGGAGTTGAGAGTCATATCTTTCCAGAGTAATGCTTATGGATAGGCATGTGGATTAAGCTGTGGTTTCAACCAGAATCTGTTAACAACGTGACTTGTCAACAAAACTGCATTGTACGGAGGGTGGGATTTGGTGGTCTAGAGCTGCTAGCTTTCAAATCCCACTGCTGTGCAGGGGAAAGGACCATTCACACCAGTGGCAGGTTGAAATCGTTGGATAGAATGTTGGATGCAAAAAGCTATGTTTTGGTAAGTATGCAATGAAAGCAGACTTTAGTTGAGCTGGTACCACAAGAGGAAAGCAAGTACCTTCTAGAAAATGTAACTTGGTATTTTGTTCGGCGACTTACCCAAGTATTTATCTTCTGTGGGATGCCTGGAAAGCAGTAATTCTCACAGACATAGAGTAGGAAAGGTTTGCTAGCTCCTAATGGCAGTAAACAAAGAAAATGAAAGCTCACAGGTTGAGTCGGCCAATGTAAATAGTTTGCCACCACTGGAAAGAAGTGATGCTGCTCCTTTCCCCTCTTGCTCATGCTCTCCTGCCATTCACATTGTGCCAGCCGAGCTGCTTGTCAGATCTAAGTTTATTGCACTTGCTTTCTTAGGAGAAAACTAACCCAACAAAACAAATGAGTTAATTAAGAAAAGCTGAACTCATTAAGGAGCATACACGGCATGAAAGGAGGGAGTGCCATGAAGTTGCTGGGAGAGGTAGAGGAAGAAAGCAGGGCAAGGGCTGATGAAGACAGTCTGTCCTGTTCTTGGCAGTAACAAGCTATTAAATAATCTTGACTTGTATGACTTCACTCTAAGTCTTCAGCTTGGATAATAAAAGCCGAAAATAACAGAAGGAAATAATTATACTACTTCCCCAAATTAAAAAACTTTGGATTCTGTTATGAGAAATGTGACTAGGTTGTAGGGAAGAAAAAAAAAAGGCAAGAAAATGACAACAGAGAGAATAGAGGCAGTATTTTTTGGTTTTCTGGAAGCAAAGAATGTAGTGAGAGATACATGAAATTAAGAGGCCATTAGTCATAGCATCTTCAGCAGAAGTTGTAGTTGGGCTGCCTCACTATGCATCTCCTGTCCCAGTCATGCACCTGTGGACATGCCCTACTTCTGCATATGGCTTGCTGATGGGATTGTCTGCCATATAGCTAGTTATTATAGTTTCTGTCAAATTAACATTTTGTTTAGACTGTACCGAAAAGTATCTGCTTCAAAACTATAGATTTTTCTATTAAGAGACGGAAGATGATTTTCAGTGATCAAAGGAGATTGTAGAGTTTCATAAGTATTTCTAAAGTTCATTATGTCTGTTTTTTAAACTGGAATACTTACTTCAGCGACAAGGGGAGAAATCCTTACTTAAACAGCTAGATGCAAAAGTAACTATTTTTTTCCCAGGACTTTTCCCTTGCTGTCAGCGAAGCTGCCCTGTCAGGATGTGAACATGATTTCACAAGCTATGAGTCTTAAGGAGCCTTTTCAGAATTTTAGGCAGCTTCAGGAAACTAAATGCTGAACTGTATGTATTTAATTTTATTTGGCAAGTCTTGAAGTGGGATGGCATCAGTTCTTCTGTGCTTCTTCTGAAGAATGTATCTGTTTTGGCTTTCAAAAGCCTGAATTGCTGTTGCCAAGATTCTTCACTTTCTGGCAAAATTACAATGGCAAATGGCTTCCTTTACAAGGTGTAATATTTAGACTAACAGCTTTGCAATTAAGAATGGCAAAGAGAATTATATTCCTTTTTTTTTATAAGACCAGATTTTTTAGCATGGAGTCGTGGGAGTGTTTGGACGTAACTGAAGCGCTTTTGATTGATGATTTATATTTTGAACAGTGCTCTTCATTTTAGTGTGCAACACTTGAAATTTTAGCTAGAACAATGCTTTGTTTTCAAAGATGTTCAAAGTATTACTGTAGTTAGGCAGTTGAAAATGCCTTTTGGGTACGTATGTGTAACAAAACATGGATGCGCATACCAACTTGTGCAAGGGAGATGGGAAGAAATTGGGAAATCTGCAAGTATTCTGCCGCTAATCTCAGTAGGCCATTAGGATGTTGACAATCATGTAACTGATCTTTCGTGGTTGGAGAGTAGTGGTGTTCTGGAGTATTTGGGGAGGTGTTTTGGAATGTCTACCTGAAACCACTGCCAAAAGAAGGGAAATTGTTTTAGAAATCCTTATACATACTGATTGCAAAGCTGTAATGGAGTCTGGTGGCAAATGTGTGTGCAGCCAAAGGTGCTTTAGCATCTGGTCTCCTTGCACCAGCTAGCTAGGGGGTCTAGTGCCAGTTTCTTTATGGCCCATGCAGTCAAGCTTCCTTCCTATGGGAAGCTGTGTGGATCTTGTCCTTGCATGGAAGAGCACGTTTGGGTCCCACAGTTTAAATGCAGCTGGGGACACTGTTAGTTTTGAGGTCTTTCAGTTATGGAAAATTCACTGGCTTGCCTCATGCTGCTCATAACCAAATTTTATTTCTGTTGTAATCATGGCAATAGGAGTACACTAGTAAGGAAGTTTAATAGCGTATGTCCTCGTGCCCTCTGATATAGAAGACTGCTAAATTCACCCACTTAACTACCTTATCTTGAAGCCATGCTTCAGAGATACATATCTATATATATAGCTCT
This sequence comes from Buceros rhinoceros silvestris, assembly GCF_000710305.1. NCBI lineage: Eukaryota > Metazoa > Chordata > Aves > Bucerotiformes > Bucerotidae > Buceros > Buceros rhinoceros. The sequence goes on along the minus strand of NW_010407505.1, from coordinate 86,797 downwards.
GCAGAAAAACCTTGATCATTTTACTTTATGCTGTGAAGTAGTGGGGAGCTTTGAGCCAGGTGAGTGGACAGTTGAGGTCTTGCAGATTGCTCAGCAAGACAGCGTCTTTTCACTGGCTGTTCAAGATTAAAATTTTAAGTCCAGTTAAATTGTAAGTCTACTAGAGCTAACCAGACAGTACAGAAGGTAACTTAGGGGAGAATACTATATTAACTCTATTGTTTTAAGACTGCGTTCTGATTTTTTTTTTTATGAAAATGCAGGTTTGGTCTGCTAAGCCTCATACTATATTATGGGGAGAAATGAAGTGGTAAGACAGTGATGTCTGAGAGAGCAAAAGATATTAAAAGAGAGGGAAAGATTTTTAACCTGTATGTTAAACCTGAGGTCTTGCAGAAAGGTCTTCAGATAGGTCAAAACTTAAGGCTATATTGAAGCTTTTCCCCCTTCCCTCTTCCGCAGTATTTCAGTTACAAAAAGCAGAACAATGAAGAAGAAAAGTAATCATATACCAAGGACTTGAAAGGGAATAGTACTCAACAAATTTAAGTTACCTCTTATAAAAGAGCATAACTCCACCTTTCAAGAGCGATGGAGCTTGTCTTACACCTCTGCCAGGTTAAAATCTTTTTTTTTTTTTTTTGCCTCCTCCTGTTCCTAACTAATCTGCAAGTGATTATGTTTTAAAAATTATTTTTCTCTTTAAATTAAATACTTTGACAGATGGCAGATGTAGAACCTAAAACTTCCTGAATTGGCAGAGTGACCATACCCTGCCATCTTCCTACAGCAGTATCTGTAGGCGCATAAGGCTGTGTGTGCTTCCAGAGTGCTGGGTAGAGATACTGTTTTCTCTTCTGGGAGTATGCAGCGGGCAAATGATAAATTGAAAAAGCACACCCAGTGATGACAGGTGTAACTTATGGTTAAGAGATGGCTTAATCTACCATTTAGGTGTGTGATATGGTTGTTACTAGAAACCACTCATTCCAAGCAGCAGTCATCTCCAGGGTGTGTACCTGCAACATTTTCCATGTGGGATGAATATGAATCTTTGTGTAGATGAGGTGACTTGGTTTAACACTTTTGAGAGACCAAGATGTCAAAGTTACACCTCACAATATATTAAGCTTTAGGCTAGACAATATCATACCAAAAATGAGTTTTGCGACCTTTGAAACTTGGTTTATCATGACTCTTTCTTTCAGTGACTCTGTCCAGGGAAGATCTCTTAAGCACATGACGTCTCTTCATTTGAAAGTGCACAGCCTGTCTGGCTTGGTGCTGCATGACAGTTGTTCTTGCTGCTGAATGTCCTGAGTTTTGTAACAATAATTGACTACATAGCTTGTTTTTCTATTTACAGTCCTTCGGCGTTTCCCTCCCCCATCTAAGGCATTTTAGGAAAAGGGCAGTAACTTGGCACTTAAATATCTCTTAGCAATTTGTGAGGTTTAACTTGCATGGAAACAACATGTAAGTCTGTATGCAGTTATGGTCTCTGAAGAGAACTGACATGCTGAAAAAACATGTTTAAAGATGATAGCAAAAAAAAAAGTCAACTTTACTAATTTTTATGTACTGAACACATAAAGTGGTATAGAGTTCTGCCCCTGTAAAATTTATTGCTTGTTGATGTGGTACAACAGGGCCTTAGATCTTAAAGGTGAGCAAAGGCTTTTTGTATTCCTGGGGCAGGACTGCTTTGATAAACTGCTTTTAGACAGACAAAAGAGATGTGATCTTAAATCAGTGTTAATGTGTGACTGACCAGGAATGATATCATCTAGAGATTATTGCTTTCCTCTGTTTCTGTGGTGTTAACAAATAAATACTCAAGAATGTAGCAGTAAAGCAAATGGGTCTTGGTAAATTATGCAGTCTTGACTCCAACTATTGTTTGAGGTAATTTATGATCTTCCATTGGTGTAATGGGGCTGTGGCGTAAACTGCAGCACACCTTTGAGTAGACAAATTGGTCTGGTATTGCTTAGGAACATATTTAATCTATCTTGCTATAAGTGAATCTATGCCTGTTGCTGAAATGTCGAGAGAAATACCACCATTTTGGTATTAAGTCCTAAATAACTTACAGTTTAATTTACAGCAGTCATGCCTTTTCCTGTTCTCTAAATACTTCTCTAAAAGTGATAGCAAACACTAAACTTGCATTGTAAGGCGGCTGAATTCTTTTCCTTTATCCCTTTACCTAAACTTTCTTTAACACTGGTGGGTTTACGGGCTAATAATGCAGTTCTCTTTGTTCCTGATGCATTGTACCAACTTCAGAACATCTATTCCAATGGTTTGCTTATTTCACTTTAGATCCTTACAAAAAACTGTACTCCCCGAAGTGAAAAACTTTTTTTTTTCCTTTTGCGCATTCATCAGCCAAGATAAGAGGTTTCCATGAATCTGTGCTTAATTCTCTCAGAATGAACTGGGCAAATGAGGCGAATCTTGCCCTGAAAATGAAATCTTCATATCCACGTTAAACTGACTGCCAGCTTTCAGGTGTGGAGTGGGTTGGATGGCTGTAGATCACTGTTCGTATGTTTAAAGACCTGCAACAGTACAAGTTGTGTATTGTGCTTGCAGATTTAGATGTTTGAGGTGGTCTTTCCTCCCTCCCCCACAATGTGAATCCTGTAAGATATTTGTTTTAAATGTAGGTCAGTGCTATGGAAAGAAGTCTAGAATAAACAACATGATTTATGCATATTGGGTTAAATAGACTTTCAAACTTGCTTTTGACAGAAACAGTTTCCTCCCAGGGTAATTGCCATATGAATCGATCCCAGGAAGTTGCTTCCTCAAGAAAACTGTGAAAGACCAGTAATTCTTTCCTGGAAAGAAGCTCTCAGGAGTTTGCTTGCCTTTTTCATAGAGGATGAGGCTACCATTCCTCAGCCAAACTTATCCTGGAACTTGGTAAAATAAAGTTTCCTTGATGGGTGCATGGTTTACGGGAACCATAGGCTGCAACTTCTCCAGGATCAGTTTTTCCAAGGTGTCTTTTACCCTTGTCCATGACTTAACTGTCCCATAAATCTTGCTGAGAGCTTTTGTTTAGTGATAGTTCATGCCTACTAGAGAGCAGGGGGTAGCCTGTTTAAAATGCAGACTTTTGTTTTGAATACGTAGTTGATAATTATCAGTGAACGTGACAGGAGATCACTTGTGGTAGGAGTAACAGTTCTGGCTCTGCTTTTCAGCCTGCTCTCTCTCCTCCAATCACCTTTTTTTGGTCTGCTTGGAGGTGGCATCACTTGCCTTATAGTGCAGGGATGTCTCCAGCTGAATGCTCCTGAGTGGGGAAGATGCTGGGACCAGCAAATAGTGCTTTATATATTTACATGCTTTTGTTTAATTTTGTTTGCTTTGTTTTGAAGCAGCAGTTGAAGTGACTTTCTTGCATTGGCTTAATGCTGCTGCCTCTTTTGTCATTTTTAGTTCTTTAACGATATGCACCTCTACGTTTAAAGTAAATTTCTTTTCAAGCTTTATCTAATCACAGAAGTGATGCTTCAAAGAAACACTACTCATCTTCCGAAGTTGCTGCTAAAAACTCAGAAAAGGCAATGTAAGACTTGAATGGAGATTTGCGTGGGACATCCTATTATGATATATAGTGTGAGAACAAAGCCATGAGGGAGAAAAGAGCAGGTGGGAAAGTGTAAAGGGAAGAAGAATATGTGTAATGATGTTCAAGGCCAGTGCTGCATCATCATCTTGATGATCTCCTGGGTCTTTTCCAACCTAACTGATTGTATGATAAATAGCTGTTAATGAACTCGTAGCTTTCAATGTTTTCTTTCTATAGTTGAAAACATATCCTGAGTTGGTGAGAGCTGCTCTCTAAATGGTTATGGTCTACGTATGAAGAGAGGCTTTCTTTTTTTGCCTGGACTGTGGAAATAAAGGTGGAGGCATCCAGTCTGAGAGTAGTTACGTTGGGCTTTTGAATGAAATGCCAGGTTGAATGTGTTTTCTAGGCTACAGACAGCAAATGTGCAGATTTGCTACTCCAAGTTGATACAAATCCTCATCACCTCATCTTGCTCTTCTCGGGCTTTCCTCTCCAACTGTTTTCAATAAGTTGAAGAAATGTCTTCAGTATGGTTTCTGACAGTTTGTTTGTATTCTGCAGGTCCTGTGAAGCAGTAGATGTAATTTGAAGAAAATTTGAAGGAACAAATGGCTTTAGCTGGCTGCCCAGACTCCTTTTTACATCTACCTTATCGGATAGTAAGTTATGAAACTTCATATTCCTGTCAGTTGTAGCATCATATTGCTGTGTGCCAGTGATTGATTGTGCATTCAAACTTTCATCAAATTGCTAATAGATGTCTGGCAATTCTCTCGATTTTGCTAATATTTGGGAACAGAGCCTCTGCTATCCTGTGTTCAAGACCTGCTGCTGAAAATATTGGATCACTAATAAATACTGGTTAAGATTTTATATCCGTCCTCAATAACCAGTGCATATTTGGGAGAAGGTTTTTTTTTTTAAAAAAAAAAACCCAAACCCTAGACCCAAGCTAATGTAACAGTGAAATGCCTTGCGCCGTAAAGTATCTATGTTTGCTGAATGCTATATTTGTAGGAACACAGGCAGAGATTTTTACACTTGGTTAGATGCTATGTTTGTCGAGGTGTTATGCTGTATCTAAGCAGCCAATACGGCATATGACAAAGAATACATTACGAAAAACCCCTCAGCTCAACTCAAAGGTGCTAGGCAAAAGTGCACTTAGAAGTGGTGTTTTTGTGGTTTGTTTTTTTTTTTTTGCAGGCAGTTGTGATTGCCATAATGCGTGCTTTGTATTTTCTTTATGGAACTGCAGATTTGTTATTTTGAACATGGCCTGGGATTTTTTTTTTTCTGGTTTTCCTAGTGTGCTCCACTAAGGATTCACGATTTTGGGCCCTGCAGATACACAAATAATTAAACAGAGTGCCGTATGGTATTGAAACCTTTTTCTCCCAAGAGAAACATTACTAGTAGTGATTACTACAATCATGCTACTCTTTTGAAAGAAAAGCAAGAAATTAAACAAATCTACCAACAACAAAATCTCTAACAAACCTTTATGTAGGATTTATAAATCTGTTTTGTAATATACATTTTCTTTTTCCTCAACCTTCAAATTAGTTGAAGGCTAATGTCAGTATATGCCGAGTTGACAGTTGAATGTACATGAATGCTTTTCCTGACACCAGCTATAAAAATAGAATGGATTTTAAGAAATCGGACTTTGAAAATCTGATAGTATGCTTGATCTATGATTTTAAAAGAATATGTGAATGGACGTGCCTAGACTTCATATTTTGATGCACTGTCAGTTTGTATTTTCAATTACTTTAGAGCATCGTCTAAGTCGTGATGTGAAGCTGAGGGAGAAGAGAGCTGTGTAAGAGAAGCACAACATTGTAGGCAGTCATTTTTGAGCTGCAATTTCTTTACTGGATGTCAAACTTTCTCATGAAAATAGTGTCTTTAGGGGTTCATATGCAATAAGAATGTGATTTTTTTTTTTTTTTTTTTTTTGGTACCTGCAATCAGATTCATGTCTCAGATGATCATGATGCTTATCATGAGCCTCTATGTGCTCCTTGCTATATTACATAGCACCATTTTTTTTTTTTTTTTTTTTTTTTTCTTGGTACTTCCCTTTGCTGTTACAAACCCTGGAGATAATCTGCTGTATGGGGCAGTCAACAGACTAGAAGTGTCAAAGCAACACGGGGGATATAACACAGTCAGAAATTGACTCCCTTTGGCCACAGGTTACAGTGTGTTAACTATCCTAAGTGCTTGTAACCAGTTTAAAGACTATCTTTGGAAGCCCATTCACAACTACCATGCCTTCTGTCAGAAGTGACGTTCACATTAAAAAAAACCCTGAACATCTGTTTTTCCATCCCTACTAAATCTGACTTAGAAGCTTTCATCAACTTGTCTTTCAAATTTGGCTACAGTGCCAATATTGTGCTAGTAAAAGGCTGAAGGTTAAACTAAATATGCTCTAGATTAGAGTGTGAAGTCTTCTATTTTTTTCAGTACATTTTCTGACTTAATATGAATGGAAGGCTATAGAGAACATACCTCCGGAGTCCCTAAGGTTGGGACCTTAATGGTGAATTTCAGTGTTCTTAATAAATTGACATGTTGGAGTTTGGGATTATGTTCAAAGCAGACAGCAAGAGAAATGAGAACCTGCGTGAGTGAATATGCACTACAGAATATCCTTTAGGATGCCTTGTTGCTAAGCCCCCTCTACTCCTTCATTTTCTGTTTTTAGGGAGATGGGCAAGGTATACATCTCTGACTTTTACTGGGCTCTTTGTTTGCAATGTTTGCTGCTTTCAGAAGCTTTTGGGTCTTGCTTAAGAGCTTTTTTTTAAACTTTCTCAGGAGTTGGCACATAAACCAGTCACACTGAGTGCATTCTCCTAGAAACAATCTCTAGCTTTGTGGAAAAAAATCAATATTACCTTTTAGTGGCTTTCAGGAGCCCTTTCCAAATTCTTGAACTCTTCAATAAAAATCCGGCAGTGAGAACTGGCAGTGTTTGTCTTCTGTTCCTGGAAATTCAGAACATAGTCCTAGAGTTTCTCAGAAAAAATGGGATGATTTACTGTGTTTCCGCTCTTTTGCAATCTGTAGTCACAACAGTATTTACGTGCAGTGACTTGAACTCTTGGGAAAGATGTAGTTCTTTAACCCTTCGATGTATGAATTGTACAAGTCTCGGTGACATAAACAACAAAAGGATGGGTTTTTCTCAGTTTTTGAAGATAAAATTCTGGGTGTGCAGGAATATTCTGCTTATCTTCTATTTTCTGCTTCCTGTTTATTTTCTCGTAACCAAGATGCAGGTGTGACTTTGTTAATAATTAATAGGGTTTGGTTTTGGAGGGCTGAATTCTTATTAGAGAGAGGACTTGTTCACATCATAGTTATCGTCTAACTTGGCATAAACTGCACAAAACTGGACGAAAATGGAAATGGCTTTGTCCTGCACGTAAGAGCTGTGGGTTTCAAGTTTGCTAATCGTTCTGTTGACCAGGTAAGAGAGCAGAATATTGCACATTCTAATTGAGAAACTTTGTGAACTTCAAGAGTTGAAAAGGAAAGTTAAATATCTTAAGAAAATCAGTTAGAGGCTATCTCCTGTAATAGAAGTCTCTTCTAATGATGTCAAATTTGTGGATGTGAAGATGATGTAATGCCATTACTACAACAGTCACATTTCTTTGCCTTCTGCTGGAGGAACAGCTAGGCACAGGTTCTCCAGGTTTTAATATGGCAGCTCTGATCCTCGTTTTCCCTAAAATGATACAATAGGTTAGGAGACATCTTTGGAGGGTGTCTGATTCAACTCCATGGCATATTGAGGTTATACTTGTTTTCCTACAGTGCTTTGTCTTGGTGACTGTGTATTTTTGAGAGACTTGCTTTTTACATTTTCAGGGGTTGTTAGCTTTTGATTGGGCGGTTAGAGAAGGTTTCTATTTTAGCAGGAAAAAAATTGCATATATCTCTAATTTAGAATTACTTTGGTGGATGCCATAATCCTCATCCCTGTGAAATTCAGGTACCTTTTATGTGACTTAGTCTTATCTTTGCCACTTTGGAATAGAACAGTCTCATATTCAGTGTCAATTTAAGTATACATGCTGCTGTCCATGTTTGTTTGAATAAAATGTCTTTTCTCCTAAAAAAAAAAAAAAACCAAAAAAACAAACCAAGGCTGAAAAAAGAATGAATTGCAGAATTTGTGTCCAGCTAGACCAAAAACCTATGGGGGAAGAGCTGTCAAGACCTATGTTTTGGCCCTCATTGTCTATCTGACGCTATTTGAAAAATACTAGTTTACTTAACTATTGACAGTTGTTTTCTGAGACTGGGGAAATTTTTCTTAGGATTTGTGGTGAGTTGACCTTTGCTGGGTGCCAGGTGCCCCTCAAAGCTGTTCTATCTCTTTCCCCTCCTCAACTGAACAGGTGGAAGAAAAATATGAAAGGCTCGTAGGTTGAGATACTGCTGTTTACTGTCTCTGGCAAAACAGACTTGACTTGGGGGAATTAATTTAATTTATTACCAATTAATTTAATTTATTACCAATTAATTTCAGAGTAGTTAATGAGACCCAAATCTTAAAACACTTTACCCTCATCCCTCCCTTCTTTCTGGGCTCAACTTCACTCCTGATTTCTCTACCTCCTCCCCCCAGGTGATGCAGGTGGATGGGGAATGAGGGTTTCAGTCAGTTCATCACACACTGTCTCTGCTGCTTCTTCCTCCTCAGGGAGACGACTTGGCACACTCCAGTGGGGGGTCCCTCCCACAGGAGACAGTCCTCCACAAAATTCTCTAATGTGAGCCCTTTCCCTGGGCTGCAGTTCTTCATGAACTGCTGCAGCATGGATTCCTTCCATGGGGTGCAGTCCTTCAGTAACAGACAGCTCCAGTGTGGGTCCCCCACAAGGTCACAAGTCCTGCCAGCAAACCTGCTCCAGCATGGGCTCCTTTCTCTGTAGGTCCTGCCAGGAGCCTCCTCCAGCACAAGCTTCCCAGCCTTCTTTGGGCACATCCACCTGCTCTGGCATGGGGTTCTCTACAGGGTACAGGTGGATGTCTGTTCCACTGTTGACCTCCGTGGGCTGCATGGGGACAGCCTTCCTCACCATGGTCTTCACCACAGGATGCAGGGGAATCTCTGCACTGATGCCTGGAGCACCTCTTTCCTCCCCTCCTTCACTGACCTTGGTGTCTGCAGAGTCATTTCTCTCATGTATTCTCAATCCTACCTCCAGCTGCAATTGCACAGATGTTGGTTTTATTTTTTCCTATTCCCCCATCTGAAATATGTTATCACAGTGGCGCTACCTCCATTGCTGATTGGCTTGACCTTTGCCAGCAATGGGTCCATTTTGAAGCCAGCTGGCATTGGCCCCATCAGACACAGGGAAAGCTTCTAGCACCTTCTCAAAAAAGCCACCTCTGCAGCCCCCTGCTACCAAACCATTGCCACACAAACCCAATACACGATTTTTAAGATTTAAAATAAATGGTAGTTTAATTTATTCTCATTAGGCTTAAAAGTACAAAGTAGCTGCTTAGGTAGATTTTCACAGAATCACTTTGGTTGGAAGAGACCTTTAAGATCTCCAAGTCCAACCATTAACCCAGCACTTCTAGGTCACCACTGACTCATGGCCCTCAGCACCACATCTATATGTCTTTTAAATACCTCTAGGGACATTGACTCCACCATTTCCTTGGGAAGCCTGTTCCAATGCTTGACAACCCTTTTTGTAAAGAAATTTTTCCTAATATTGAGCCTAACCCTCCCCTGGTGCAACTTGAGGCCATTTTTCTCATCCTGTTGCTTGTTACTTGGAAGAACAGACTTACCTCCACCTTGCTAATTTGTCCCGGAGTTGGGGTTTTTCATGTTAGTGGTGCAGTGTGGAAGGACCAGAGTGCACAAGCAGGCTTTCAAAGACCTTTGGTATAGCTGAGTGGAAAAACACCAGGAGCATCATTGCATTGCATCATTCTTCTACATATTGTATGAAGAAATGAGGCTGAAATGTTGCTACTGCCAATGCAGAAAGTCAGATTTGTGAAATATGGTGTTAGTCAACAGGTATTTTGTTAATGATGCTCTTGTTTTAACGGTTTACATGTATGTGGTGTAGAACGTTGATGGACTGCAGTGAGAACATTAGTGAATGTTTTTACAAGACGTTGCCTCCAATGTGAAGTTAAAAAATCTGTCTCCCTGACTGCAAGTGTCTTCTTGCAGATAGAGTGGATGCTGCTTGGTGGTAGTTGTTGAAGAGCAACTGGAGCTGGATTTCTAGGCTCTCTCTATTTTTCTTGGAAATCTGTTTAAAAAAAAAAAAAGCATTTGTTTTCGTTAACATTGAAGTAAGTGCGGTGTTTACCTCTTCAGAGGCCATTGGAAGTGTACTTGCCCCCCACTATAGCGTGTCATCAGAATATTGTGTATAGAGCAAAATAATGTCAAAGAATTTTGCACCTCACACTAAGCTTTTATACCACTGATAACAGTTTACCTTCTTACAAGAAAAAAATTAATTATTTTCTTTGCTGTACTGGTTTATCTTTACATAATTCCAACTGAAATTCTGTACTTAACTGTTTGCACTTCTACTTTTGTATTCAAATTTGCACAGAAGCTGGTTGGCAAAACATGAAGTCTATTTTTGAAGCTGAACATGAGCAAGAAATTTCAAATGGCAGGTCCAAACGTGGATTTTTCAACTATATCAAAGAATCACATAATGTTTTGGGTTGGAAGGGACCTTAAAGATCATGTAGTTCCAACTACCTGCAATGTCCATCGAACCTGGCCTTGAACATTTCCAGGGATGGGATATCCACATCATCTCTGGGCAACCTGTTCCAGTGTCTCACCTCTCTCACAGTAAAGAACTTTTCCTAATGTCTAACCTAACTCTACCCTCTCTCAGTTTGAAATTGTTACCCCTTGTCCTGTTACTCTACTACATGGTAAAGAGTCCCTCCCCATCTTTCCTGTAGGCCTCCTTTAGGTACTTAAAGGCTCCTGTAAGGTCTCCCCGGAGCCTTCTCTTCTCCAGGCTGAACAACCCCAACTATTTCAGCCTTATAAGAGAGGTGCTCAGCCCCCTGACCATCTTTGTGGCCCTCCTCTGGACCTGTTTGAGCAAGTCCATGTGCTTCTTATGGAGAAGGTCCCAGAGCTGGAAGTGGAGTAGAAGGGGAGAATCACCTCTGTCAACCTGCTGGTCACACTTCTTTTGATGCAGTCCAGGATGTGGTTGGCTTTCTGGGCTGCAAGCACACATTGCTGGATCATATTGAGCTTCTCATCAACCAGTACCCCCAAGTTTTTCTCTGCAGGCAGCTCTCAATCCATTCTCCACCCAGCCTGTATTTGTGCCAGACCTTGCACTTGGTCTTGTTAAACTTCATGAAGTTCACATGAGCCCACCTCTCAAGCCTGTCAGGGTCCTTCTGGATGGCATCCCTTCCTTCCAGCATGTCAGCTGCACCACTCAGCTTGGTGTCATTGTCAAACTTGATGAGGGTGCACCCAATTCCATTGTCTGTGTTGTTAACAAAGATGTTAAATGACACTTGTCCCAATACTGAGCCTGGAGGAAAGCCACTCGTTACTGGTCTTCTCAGACACTGAGCTGTTGACTGCAACTCTTTTTGAGTGTGACCATCGAGGCAATTCCTTATCCACCAATTGGTCCATCTATCTAATCCACGTCTTTCCAATTTAGAGACACAAATGTCATGCAGGACAGTGTCACATGCTTTGCACAAGTCCAGGTAGATGGTGTCAGTTTCTTTCCTTATCCAGGAACTCTGTAACCCTGTCATAGAAGGCCACCAAATTTGTCAGACATGATTTGCCCTTAGTGAAGCCATGCTGGCTGTCATCAATCACCTCCGTATTTTCCACGTGCCTTAGTGTAATTTCCAGAGGAATCTGCTCCATGATCTTGCTGAGCACAGAGATGAGACTGACTAGCCTGTAGCTCCGCAGGTCTTCCTTTTTTCCCTTTTTAAAATGGGGATTATGATTCCTCTTTTCTGGTCAGTAGGAACTCTACTGGATTGCCATGACTTCCCAAATATGATGGATAGTGGCTTAGCCACTTCATCTGCTGGTTCCGTCAGGACCTGCAGATGCATCTGATCAGGTTGCACAGACAGATTCATTAGATGGTATTGAAGCTGACCTTCTACAGCTGGCAGTTTTTTCAACCCAAGACTGAAGCACTCAAAGAGGACTCAAAGTACTGTAATGGTCAATCTTACTATTTACCACTTATGTGACTGCTAACAGTGGTGAGTAAGCAGTGTAGATACTGCAAAGCAAGTGAGGAAATTACAAGTAAAGAAGCTTGATTTTTGCATATTCCTGTTAATGGTTTCATGCTGGAACAGTAGACTGAACCTATCTTTTAATCTTGTGATGTCATTGTATACAAGCAGTCTCTTTTAGCTCTGGTTTTCATACATGTTTAAATCTACAACTTTTATACTTGAAGGCTGAGGGGGGATCTTACAAATACCTGAAAAGAAGGGTGAGGGCGTAAAGAGGATGGAGCCAGGCTCTTTTCGGTGGTGCCCAATGGCAGGACCAGAGGCAATGGACACGAACTGCCACACAGGAGATTTCCTCTGAACATTGGGCCACGCTCTTTCACAGTGAGGGTGACCGAGCCCTGGCACAGGTTGACCAGAAAGGGGGTAGAATGTTCATCCTTGGAGATACTCCAAAGCTACCTGGTCACAGTCCCAGACAAATGGCTGTAGGTGGCCCTGCTTGAACAGGGAGTTGGACCAGATGACCAGCAGAGGTCCCTTCCAACCTCAGTCATTCAGTGATCCTGTGAAAACAAAAGCAATGTATCTTTTTAGATTCTGACTCGTACAACTTTTAAGATACTACCTCCAGATTGTAAAAATAACGACTTTGATAAAACCAGGCCATTTTCTGGTGTTTTCTTACAAAACTTTTGACCATTTTGAAGTAATGGTAACAATCGGTTAAGCAGACTATAGCACCAAACTAAATCCTGTATCTTTTTTATTATGAATAGGATCTTTTCCAAATGAACAGATATTTAACAAGCTTTTTACCAACTGGTTATTTTGGAGGACTACCTGTATGAGTGTTTTTATATTAGTAACAGTTTTCACTTAACAGAAGAGACAAGTTGATGTACCAGTCCTAAGACAGCTTCAAACATCTGTATCAATATAAGAGGAAAAAATCCTGCAATATAAGGAAACTAAAGTATTTTTTGAATATTGACTTTGTTATAGTCAACTGGAGTTACATTGGTGATAGCTTGGGGGGGGGCAGTTTAATGAACCTTTCTCCTACAGATGTTCTCTGCTCTACATATGAGTAAATAATAACTACTGGAGAGGATTATTTTGTTTTTTAAGAAGAAGGTAAGATTACTGTGCATTTGGAGCTGTCACTTTTCAAGAAAGTGCTGTGGCTTGGGTAATTCTTAGTGTTGTTGTTGATGCCAGTTGGCTCAGACAGGCCTTTTCAGTCCTTGGAAAAGACTGGAGATATAATGTCTTATACTTAAGTATTTCCAAGAAATACATCTACATACAGATGCTGCTAAAAATTATGCCCAATAGATTGTCTTCCCTCACGCGGTCCAAAGGGAGACTTTGATCAAAGCAAGGGCTATTTCAAAAGCACTTACGGTTTCCTCTTTTTTTAAATTAAAAAAGGAGGGGAGAAAAAACCCCAGACAACAACTCCACAGCTAAAATCCTGTGATTCTGCATGAAGTATTTGAAGTTTGATCAACTCTGAGAAGAGAGTTTTTCTCTTTCTAAAATGAAACTCTGGGTACATTTTCCAAACTTCAATGGGATGCCTCCTGGCAGGGATCATTTTGTTTCTTCGTTTGCAGACCTGTAATACTGCAAGCGGGTCCTCAGCTGAAGCTGCTGATTCAAACAAGAACGGGTAGCCTAAAGTCACCGTTCACTGAGTGGCTTCAGTGGTGGATGTGCCATTTACTTTGCAAAGCTAAGGATCAATATATCAAGTCCGCCTATCATGAGCTATGACTGAAAGGGATCTTCACCTGCTTCTTTCGCATCCTCTGGGAATTTTTTCCAGTTTCTAATATAATGTAGTCTGAAATACTCTTTTTAAAGTTCTCCAAAGGTTCTCACAAAATTCTGCCACTTTTCAGGTGTACCTTTCACTCCTAATGTCTACATGTCTTAAGGTACATTCTGTTTGTGGAGATGTAGGATAGAGAGTGTGGCGTAGAACAGGGACTTGGTTCTTGAAGGATTGGCTTAGCTTTTTCAGGATGGAATTTTACCAGATTGATCAGCTTTCAGGAATCCTTCATATGAAAAGGGGCAGATTATTGGTACTAATGGCCCTTTATGCTAGATAGTATTGATATTTTAATCTGAGGCATTAAGATACAGTGTTTTTCTTTGTGGTTTTGAAAGAACAAAAAGCAATCAAAGATAGAACACAAATGCCCAGCAAACCTCTCAGGCTTTACTGCTATTTTAAGATAGCTTTGGCTTGCTACTGGTAAGACCAATGTGCATATTTGAAATTCTAGCCTCTGCAATGAAAAGACAAGCCCTCGGTAACAGCCAGTGGTTTTGGAACATGCTTGTCCTTTGCAAGCTGAATGTTAAACAATGGTTTAAGACTCTACTACATGCTGGCTGTAGCTCTTGATGTCTTACACACTGACTCCGTTTTTTGACATAATTCTGGCAAGTGGGGATCCTGGCAGTCCTTCATGCTAGAAGCCTTAGCTCTAATAAAGCGCTTTAGTTATTAGCACAAGTAAATAGTTGTCCATTTGTGCTTCATTAATGCATATTAGTCATACAGTAAATACTGTCATGCTGGCAAGTTCCCCAGAAGACTGAATACTTTTGCACAGTTCAGAAGGGGGTTTCTGACAAAGTGGTGTTGGCACCTTTTTTGAAGAAGTTCTTGAAGCTATTAGTGTAGGAGAGTGACAGACCATTATTTCAGCTCACATGGGTTTCTGTAAAACTGATACTTCCGTGGAGCCAAATAAGTATTTTTTGATTAATTTTATGCTGTTGCAGTAGGTCCTTCTCAAGTTTGCAGTTAACTTTTCTAGTCTTCGGCTATATCTGAGACAGATTGCTGTGGGCTATGGGGAGCACACGAGGTGTCTTCTTTCATAATGAAAATGACTAGTTATTCTAAAATCTTACAAGATTGTCCAGTATTGTAAAATTTTAACTATATATTTGAAGAACCTAGCGCGCTCAACAGTATGAGGAAATCCAAAGGCAGAAAAACAGCAAAATGATTCATGATCTGTATGTTTTAGTTTCTTGAGAGTTAAGACCCTTGATATAAATGGTATAAAATTGTGAGCTGGAAAGTCAGGTATGACTTGGTCTTTAGAACAGTCAGGATAGATTTACAAATCGCTTTTTTGTCCTTCGTGTGTCTAGAAATGACTTCCAGGGGTACTTGCTCCATAATCTTGCCAGAAACTGGGCAACGCTGACCAGCCTCTGGGTCTTTGTATCCTCATCCTTGCCGACTTTGAAGATGAATGTGATTTTTTTTTTTTTTTTTTTTTTTTTTTTTTCCCTCATTCGGGTTCTCCTCCTG
>NW_010407505.1:50692-71566 GCF_000710305.1 Buceros rhinoceros silvestris | reverse complement strand
TTTTTTTTTTTTTTTTTTTTTGTCTTTGCAGTCATCAGGATCCTCCTCTGATTGGTGACTTACTTTTTGAAGATAAGAGGGAGTAGCATTGCAGTATTATTCAACAACCTCCTTAGCACCTTCTAATGCATCCCATCTGGTCCCAGGAGCTTGGTCCAGTTAGCTTGTGTGATCTATAACCTTCCTTTACTGTCAGTAATGCTTCAGTCCCCAAGATGCTGATGCTGTGCTCAAAGAACTGGGAACATGTGAGGACAAACTTTACTAGGAAACACTGAGGTGAAGAAATCATTTATCTTTTGTGTCCTTAGCTGCTGGGTCCCATGTGGAAGCTGAGTGCCATTCTTTTGTCCTTGCTTACCTATAGAAGCATTCCTTGCTCTTTCTTGGCATCCTTTTCTTGCTCCAGCTCTCCCCCTTGAGCAGTATCTCTATATTCTTTCTGCATAACCTCTTCCTGCTTTGACCTTCTTTGTGTTTCAGCATTTGAGCTAGGGTAGGGGTTACCTCTCCATTCACCCTGGCTTTCTGCCATTCTTCTGTGACTTTCTGTATGCCAAAATGGACCATTCTTTGCCTTTGAGGAGGCTGTCCTGGGAGTCGACGTGTTGTCCTGGGCCCCCTGGTCCTTCAGAGCAGTCTCCCATGGGAACCTGGCAAGCAGATCCTTGAGCAAGCCAAAAATCTGCTTTCCCACAGTCCAGGACTGTAATTCTGCGAGTAGTTTTGCTCCCTTTGCTTGCTCTTATGTCCTTCATCTCAGCATGGTATCAGACTGCCATCATCCTCTACCTCGCCAACAGGTTCTTCTTTATCAATGATTTGGCTTTTCCAGCTTGTTGGTCATGCAGGGTACTTCCCCAGTTGGCTCACTGATCACGTGTGATGCGAAGTTATCTTCAACCTACTCCAGAAATTTTTGTAGTGTCCAGTGCTGGCTGCAGCTAGAACTGCACTGTTTGCTTGTGAGCGGGTCAGAAATATGATTTAGCTCATTTGTCTTCAGTTTTTCCCCATCCCATAAACCTGGCTGCAAAAAATGGACTTTTTTGGCCTAGGCAAGACAGGTACTCTGAGCTTTCATCTTCCCCAAGATGATGGGTGCCTTTTTTGGAAACAAGCATTGAGGTGGAAAACAAGGGACCTGCCAATGTGACAGAAGCAAAGGAGGACCTCGGAGTGCTAGCCAATAAGCCTAGCTGTCTCCTGGCCCACCTCTGTTCTTCGTGCCTTCCCAGCCAAGCTATTGGTACTCATATTCCTGTTATGATGCCCTCCTGCCCTGCCTGGTGTTTACTCTCTCTGCAACAAGATTTACGTATCAGTGGTCTGTCTCATGTGCTGCCTTCTCTGAGGACCTACTGCCAGTCATATCTCCCCAGAACCACCCTAGGGATTTCCCCGTGGGGAAACTGCCCCTCTCCTAGTGGCTTGTGAGCTTCCACGCATAGGTCTAACTGGTCCTGCTACCCTTTGATCGCAAGTGCCTCTGGCTCCGAGTCATTTGTTGGGGATGGGCATGAGGCACTAGTAGTCCTGGCCAGGGCCCATACCCTAGGAATGTGAAGAACCAATGGAGGTCAGGAAGGAAGGACTGACAATAAGCCTTGAAATGCATGAACTATTTTATTGATTGTAAAGAGACTGTGGCTAGCCTGGCAAGGCTAACATCTCCCTTTCCTGGCTGTGGGGTTTTTTGTCTCCTCCACCCCCCTGGACCTGAGCTGCCCAGGATTTCTTTGAGTGGTTGCGTGCAGGCTGATGGAGAGTAGTGCCCTGAGTGAGCTTGGGAGAAGACATTTTGGCTTCCCTGGAGGGAGGTAACTGCATCTTTCTGGAGGACATCCTGGCAATGATGATGTCAGGAGGCAGCGACTGTACCTATGGCTAGTCTGCTTCCATGGGCTCTCCTTCCTAATCAGCCTGTATGGGCTCTGGGTCTCCTGCCACCTGCTTGAGTCAAGCATTACAGTCCTGCATAGTCCTCCTCTGTGCTCTTATTCTGTTCTACCTCTGTGTATACTTACTCTTCCAGAGCCCCGCTCTTGGGCTTATCCTTTCGTGACCAGCAGGGAAGCAGGAATCCCTTGGCAAGCGAAGAGTATTTGCCATGGTCACATTGCCAGGGCCACTTGTCGTGACCTGTTGGGAATATTTCTGCAGAAGGTTACATACACGTTCTTCAGTGACTCATGTATTATCTGTACCTGTTAGGTCACTTCAGTTAGTCTCTTGAATGTAGCAGATTCCCATTTTATTAAAGCAACCCTAGAGCATGTTTACCCACCCGCACATGCATACTCTGTTTATGTGAATTTTTCTTTTTTTACAAATTCATGACAGATTCAATTTTTCAAACCAAATGTTAATGTCAGCATTTGAGGTAGCCACCTTAAGTGTTCTGTAGCTGGGGTTGCTCGTAGAGCACTCTAAGATGAATGCAAGTTAAGACTTCAGAGTGCCCGTTTCTCTACTTCTGACCATACAGAAGTATAAGGAGGTGTGTTGTAAGTTTGATGCCTTTTGACATGCGTGCTGATGAAATTTCTGTTTGTAATATATTTTTTTCTGACATGAGCAAATGGTTAACCAAGTGTGCTGAAGATGTTCTGAAAAAGGCATCTCTTGCAGTCTTGTTTTTTCTGGAGTCCTTTCTGTCCTCAGAATTATGACAGAGTGCTGGCTGTTGAACATAAATTGGTTTAGTTGCAAACCATAACTGCTATGCTGGATGAGAGCAGGTTGTAGAAATAGTTTTCTGACAGCGTATCTTTTAGACTTGCCCTGAAGATTAAAATAAACCCAAACTCAGAAGATCAGAAACCTCACTGACTGTCCTAGTAGCATCTTCTGAGCAGGGGTACTGACAACAATAACATGCATTATTAGGACTCCAGATTACACGTGTGCTAATGAACTCCCAGGTAATTTGTCACAGTTAATTTTCTTTTAGCCAGATGTAATGGTCTTCAGTTCAACTGTATCCAAAGATGGCTTGTTCCTCTCACCTGCACCTTGCTTCTGAAGCCTAATTCAAAGTTTTGCTCTTTTCTTCCCCATCCTGTTTACTTTTTTTTTTTTAATCTCTGCTTTAACTCTAATCTCAGCAGAAATCTTTTCTACTACCTTTATTCCATAGATCTGTGTTTTGGGGTTAGAAAGAATAGCTTGGAACTAGGGAAAGCAAAAACTCCCTGAACTGTGGAGTTAATCACATCTCAGCTGAAGCATGATAGCTGCTTATGCAAGCTGCTAGCCCCTTGAACTGCTAAGTAAAATAAGTAAAATTTTATGTCATGTATTTATACCCCCGCCCTCCCCTGACAGTAGTTTCAGGGAAGAGAAGAGAAAGAAAAGTGTTTAAAAGACATTTCAGTACTGATCGAATAGCAGCAGCTCATCTGATTGCATCCTGTCTTCCTCAGAGGGAACAGTAGAAATCCGTTTCCAGCAATGTTCTTGTGGTTAGTAGCTGTAGCGTTTCAGCATTGCTAAAGCTAGCAAGATGAAATGTTGTGTACATGGCAGTATTGTAACTGTGGAATTCCTTGAACTTCTTTTTTGGCTGACTAGCTTTACGACCTCTGAAATCTCTTACCATTTGGAGACTCTGTACCAGGGCAGATGTTGTTTGGGTTAGTTTGGTTGGTTTGTTTCATGTACTAGCTTGGCAATTTTTGGCACACCAGACCTTCCTCCAGTAATGTACTGGTAGTTAAGAAAACTCTGAGGCCTAGCATTGCCCAGTGTTCAGAGCATTTGTGCAAAATTAAAGCAGCGGCTGCTGCTAACCATGATGTGCTGTGGGTAACTTTTGTTGGATGTGTCCAGTAGGCATTAACAAAAAGTGAGGAGAAGCTGTATGAAATAAGTTGTCATTTGACACACTTATGCTGTGAACAACTAGTTAAAAAATCAAACCAAAACCTCACAAGCATGAAGAGGTAATTGACGTGCTTGCTGCTAGCAAGCAGGTTTTTTGCCATGTGCCAGTTTATGCAAAAACTAAAGATTTACACTTTGTATTGGGTTTTCCTGGGAGAGTTTGCAACTTCACATGTAGTCTATTATTATTTAAATGCAAATTGCTGAGCTTTTGCGAATTTTCTTAATTTAGAGAATTTTAAGTCCATAAAGATTTTCTGATAAAGTCACCTTCTTGATGCAGGATAACTGGTAGAGCTATCTGCAGTTAGCTCACTTTCCTCAAGGAGGGGAAAACATGGCAGCCGCTACACTGAGATAGATAAATAAAGATATATATATTTATTAATACTGGAGCAAGCGTAGCAATTAAGCTCATTTCATATTGTACACAGATTTTTGAAGCGGAGATAGAACTAGGTAAAGCATCCAGAGCACTCAGAGAAGACCTCAGGCTAGAAAGTACCACTGAGCTGCTTGGAATTTACAGTAGTCTTACTAGTTACTTTCTTTCCATATTCTGATAAGGACTCTGAAGAACTAGAAAATACTGCAAGTTTCTTTCATTTTGAGAAATGGGGATAAGACAGTGGCTCACTGAAATAACCAGGTGTTAAGGGTCGAGGGCGAGGCAAATAACCCCTCGAATTTCCTTAACGATTCTCCTCTGTCTTATTAAAGACAGAAGGAGTTTAGGGGAGAAAAGAAGAAATTCACGCCTCGGTTTGAATTTGGGAAGCTGAAACAAAACTTTTAATAAACAAGAAAGCCACACAACTATTCTCTACTGATACATATGCACAAACCGAGAGAGGAAAAAAAACTAAGAAAAGAAGACTCAGATAACCAAAGTTCTGTACGGTCCTTTTCAAGGTCAGTTCTCTGGGCAGGCAGCCAACAGCAAGGTGGGAGTGAAGGCTTCTACCCGCCTCCAGGCTCTGTCTTATTAAAGACAGAAGGAGTTTAGGGGAGAAAAGAAGAAATTCACGCCTCGGTTTGAATTTGGGAAGCTGAAACAAAACTTTTAATAAACAAGAAAGCCACACAACTATTCTCTACTGATACATATGCACAAACCGAGAGAGGAAAAAAAACTAAGAAAAGAAGACTCAGATAACCAAAGTTCTGTACGGTCCTTTTCAAGGTCAGTTCTCTGGGCAGGCAGCCAACAGCAAGGTGGGAGTGAAGGCTTCTACCAGCCTCCAGGCGGGGAGCAAGATAAAGTTCTGTCCGCGGCTGTGTCCCAGGCGGAGCAGAATTCCTCTCGCAGCGAGGAAGGGGGAGGGGGGAGAGCCCCTGCATGCAGCTGATTTTAAGCAGTCTAGCTCTCGGCACGAAAGCACAGGGAGTTCGGATATTCTCACCTGATCTCAGACGGGACGGGTCTCACGGCAGAAGCAGTTCAGCGTCTGTAGTCCTCAGCAGGCCCTCAGGTTCCCTCTCAGGCCTCGGGCCTGGTTCGGCCTAATCAGGCCTAGTCGGTGGCAGAGCAGAGTGTGGGAGTCCCCTCTCCGTGAAGCGGGCGGAATTCCAAGAGAGAGTCGCTCCCCCTGCCTGCTGCTTTTAAAGGCTCCCGACGTAACGTTTCACCTCACCCCCTTAACCAATTAAATGCGGAATTACCGTATTTGCATGGAATAATTCTATTTGTCCATTACCCAAAACAAGGAAGTTTCAGCTCAAACCAGGACAACTGCTGTTGTTAGTCTTAGCTTGATTTTTATTTTGTTTTCTTCCAAGCTGTTGAGAATTGACAGTTTGTACATAGGCAGCACTGCAGCATGCTGTATTAGAAATAATTGTCTAACCGTTGCTAACACTTGCAGGCAGTGAAATAGAGCATCACTGTTGAGGACTTTTAATATTTTTTTTTTTAGGAAAACTAATTTGGACATCAATGTGAAAGGTGCGGTGATGTGGTCTTAAAACTGTGAAGGTCAAATGCAATTCAAACATGACGAAAAAGAAATGCCCGCATCTTGTTTTATTGGTAATAATTGGGTTGTTTGGTTTTTTTTCTGAGGGCTCGCAAGGTAACCTATTACTGCAATGTGAGCAGTACAAACTTATTTTTAAGTACCCATGTATTGTAGACTATTTCTTACACTCCATTTTCTTTGCATAAGTTTCATTCGTGATTTGCTCAGAGTGGAACCCTGCCATTTGGTTAGGGGAGAGAACAACATCTGTTCCAATACGAGATCTGATGCTGGGTTGTTACTTGTGAAAAGGCATTGTTGTTGTGCTGTAGAGAGATGTCTGTGATTCCTGCGGCGTTTTTTAATAGGTTATGCAGTTTTCGGCTGAGGTGTATAAACCTTTAGCCCATATCTGAAATTCTTAAATATCTTCTCTTTTGTAAGGCTTGCTGTTCCGGAGATGTGTAAAGAGTTAGGTCTGTATCTAACGGAAAGCAGGTCACTTGAACGACAAACGTTCTTGTCTGAGGTGCCCCCTGTTCTCGGTTAGCCTGCACCATGTAACAGGTAAATGGTTAAGCAGAAAGGTGTGTGGTCAATATAATTAGGATCATAGGTTTGATCGGATGGGACAGCCATTTCTAGACCTGGTTAGTTACTTACCTAGAGCCAAGGATCACTACTCAAGGAAGGAGGTGAGGGGTATCAAGCACACCCTAAATTGCAATTGAGCAAATTGGCTAGAAAGTCCAGAGATAAGGTCCGTATCACTGATGGTTGAGGCAAGTAAGGATAGAAAAGTAGTCTTGTGTGAAGTTGTTCAACGTGATACTTGAAATTCATTAGAATATCCGTCCGAAGACCTGAAGAACATTTTCCTTAGTACTCTTGAGAGTTATTTTACTTGCTGGTGTCTGATGAGCGCAGTGGCTCTTGCCCCACGAGAGGTTTATCATTTTATCAGCTCTGTCGAGGGCTGTGAAGAATCCTCCTCACCTATCAAACCTTCAGTTTGAACCTGAACTATCAAGACAAAAGGGGATAGCACTATAGCCTTCAAGAAAGCAGACCCACATTCAGATGGGATAAATTCCTTTGCTCTGTTTCATGATACTTTTATTCCTTTGTTAGGTTCATCAGTCTTGAGTTTTCAGGGCTGCCTAGCTGTAAGGGCGCTTACACTTATGTCATTTAAGTTATCTGGCTGTGGTTGCCACTTCGCAAAGCGCAGAGTTTTGAGTACATGTTCTTAAAGAGATGCACTTGTATGGAAATAGTGATTCCTGCAACCTAGGTAGTATATTCCCTTTTCCTTCCTCCCCCGACCTAAGACAGAAGTCCACCAGGTCATCCTTTGAAGCCTTCCAAGGTTAATGGAGGGCATCATTAGCCTGCGCTGGGACAGACTGTCCAAGGCAGTCCACAGAATGTCTCTTGTCCGCTTGGTGCAAGGGTGCTGCCAAAACCTGACTCATAAAGTCAGTGTTCTTAGAAGCCACTGGCCAGCAGCAGTGCTATAACCAGAGCTCTAAGAGATTTGATGCCAAGTAGAACAGATGAGCTACCTTATATTTACAGGTCTGAGCACAGGGAGGGCAGTGCATTGAAAAGAATCAAATATCCCGTATTTTCTGTCTGTTACAACTTCCCTGAAAGAATATGTGAAGATTTATTTTTTTATTTTAGTGTTAGCAGGTGTGTGACATGCTGAAATTTGCCATAGCACCTGAGTGCAAATATTGCCATTGTATTTCTTTCCATCTTTCTGATGAAGAAGGAATACAGCCTGAGCATGCACTTCAGAAACTTGGACAAAACATAGGAGGTGACCCTGGTAAGGATTCTTGAGTAGGCTGAAGGTTTTACCAGCATCATTACTGCCTTAGATTGCATGAACAGCATCACTGAAGTTCATTAGAGCTTTGCTATGCCTTTAACTCGGTTTAAGTAGTGTGGTGTGTTAAGTATCAGTTCTTTGGTAAGAGAATGATGCAAAATCTCACTGAAAAGCCTCTTTAAAAAGAGGAGGAATATGACATATTACTTCACTTTATACTTTGTCGGGGTAACAACTCTCAATTTTTCTACTTAGTTCCCATTGGTAAATACAAAACTCTCTCACAGAAAACAGATTTTTCAGGGGCTTTATTGGTTTTGGTCAATAGTGACTCCACGAAAGAGCCTGGCACATGGAATAAAATGAGGGTTTGGTACCCTTGTCAGTGGCAGTCCCTTGCCAGTGTTAGTGACTCACTTTGAAGGTAAGGCTAGCTTACAGTTAAGTACAAGCCAAAGATACGTTATCAGGATCTATGGGCACCAGCAAAAGAAACAGAATTTCTATACAGCCATGTAATTTTCTGCCGTGAAAGATTTCCTAATATAAACTTCATTTGCTCAGTGGTGTTTTTTTAGAAATTAAATGTTGATATTTAAATGTTTTGTAAAAGAAAAGCAAAAAGACGCTTCATCAGAAAGTAACTGCTTCATTTTTTGTAAGTGCTTTCTACCTAAAGACAGCTCTAAGAAGGGATTCCTTTGACTGAGAACTTCGTGCATTTGTTTCTTTACTGTATTGCTTTATTAAACTATGTAAACTGCCTCTAAAAGCCACAATGGTTTTAGTCTCATTAAAAATAGAACAAAGCTTTTAGCATTTCTAAGCCTGTCAGTTGGATTCCTTCCTTGCTAGCTGATTAAAAGACAGCAACCATCATGCACTGAATTTTCTTCTACCATAATAAATGGCAGCCTGGTTCAAAAAGTACACACTGTGGAATATAGTAGCCATTTTCTCTGTGCAGAGTACTGGGAGACTGCTAAATTCTTTCAGAAGCAGTTAGTTTCTACCAAGAATGGACTGCATCTAGTGAGAGAAATTTAATTTGACATAGTTCTTGCCAAATTTGGGGTTCACTAGTGTTGAAAATTCTGCTAATGCCAGTTTTGCAAACACCAGCCTAGAGAAACTGAATCTGTAACGCTAATGTGTATGCCTGCTGTAAAAGGGTGTTGCTGAAGCTGTTGGCTAATGTGGTGTGCATGCTCCTGTGTTACTGGAGAAAAGCCTTTTAGGAGTAAATGGCTGCTACCGGATACTGTTGGAGGTTGCTAATCATGGTCCAGCACTGGCCAGGTTAGATTTTTTTTTTTTTTTTTTTCTTCCTGGGGGCTGGAGAGCTTTTTTTTTATAAAATAAAAATTTAAGAAACTGGCTAGTAGGTAACAGGTTTTGATATGAAACAATACTGCCCTGATAGCAGTTGCAATGCAGGTGATGAGAAGTCACATAATTGGTAAAACTCCTTAAAATAAATCTGAAATACTTTTAGAAAAACAACTTTCTGGCTCAGCTGTAGCAGTATATTGTGTAACTATATCAGTCCATGTATTTAAGAACGCTTTTTTTTTCTTGGTGTAGGAGAAGAAACACTTCACTGCTTTGGGGTATGTACACTACAGGATTTCGGTGTTGATAACAGGGTCCAAAACCCTGATTTTTTTCTGAATTGAAGGACTTTCTGGTCAGTGGGTTGTTGAAACCCAGATGGGGGTCGGTAGAGAAGTTCCTCTGAGGTCAGACTGGCAAGCCTTTCTGCCTTCCCCTGTATCATGGGATGTAATATAATTCCTGTGATTCACTTAACGAATTCCCTACCACTGCAGAGACATAGACCATGGACGCAGGTCTGTCCTGTCTGTCAGTCTCTCTCATTTTCCTTCTTTCTTTGCTAATTCCTGGTATGTTGTGTTTCTTGTAGCTATTGTGTATGTTGGACGGTGGGCTGGTAAGTCTGCTGCAGGTTGTACGGGTCTTTGGATAGCAAAAGGTCTGTGTGCCCTGCCAGGTTATTGCATGCTTTCAGTGACTTGAGGCACCGAGGACTAGAGGTGCTGTGGTGTGTCGGCAGGAATGTGCTTGCTGCTGCCTTTGCTACTCCCGTAATCCCAAGCTGGGCTTGTTTGTTCCTGGTCTCTAGGGTTATCGCTCTCAGTCTTGACAGCCAGTACTGTAAAATCAGAAGGATTCCTGCAGTTAGTGGCTTTGCTACTTCAGGAGTGCGAGCCTGACTTTTGTCAAAGCTGAGTGGCTTTATTTTAAGCCCTTGTTTGTACAAGCTCTCTTAGCAATGGGAATGCTAAAATTCTAGGTTCACGGTTACCCTGTTGACTTACTGAGCCTTTTACTTGACTCTTACCTAGTCAAATGACTGTAGTTAAGAGGCAGAAAACCTAGTTCAGGTCTTTATGTAATATGTGGGTTGTCAGAGAATACACTTGAAAGTTTCTTGCCTAGTGTGCAAAGCCTGTTTTTTATTTATTTCAATGACATGTTGAACACTGGGCCAGGGAAGATCTGATTGGAGCTCTGGCAAAAGACAATAAAAAATATGAATGGTGTTTGAGTAAACTGGAAATGATTTGTGAAGAAATGACATCGTACAAACCCGAGAGCCTTGCTTTTCCCTCACGACTGTACTTGAGATGAATTTCCTCAAGCTCTGGGGTGTCAGCAGGCTGAAAATGTGTTGTACCAAACAGCTATCTCATAGGGCACTGTGCTGCTGTATTTAGCGACTAAGAAGCCCAGTGATTTAAATCTTTTAAGAAAGGAGTGTCACATGCATCACTAATTGATCTAGACTGTGGAGTTTGGATTAGAGCTTCAACGCTGGTCTGGGTCTGTCTATTGGATTTCTTCCTGTGATAGCCTATGTGTCTGCCTTCACAGGGCTGAGAGTAAAATTGAGTGACAGAACAGGAACTCTGTGGATGGCTGTGGGTACCAGTAAGCTATAGGAAAGTGTACTTAGATGAATAACTAGCTACTCAGCACTTACCATAATGGAGTCTGTTATCTTCCTCCATAGCTTAGAAAACAATGCAGAAAGTTACTTTACATAAATGCAAATAGTCTTTTGTTTGGGAAGTGAAGAATCACATGAAGCAGTCCTCAGAAGAAATGCTTCCTAATCTGTTTATTGCTGAAGGAAACTCCAGAAGCATGTTAAGAATGGCAGTACTCGGTCAGAAAAAGAAATGTTCATCTACCTCTGTGTCCTTCGTCTAAGAGCAAAAAGTTGCAGATACAAAGAGAGGATGTAATTTCTCATAGTATGCCCTTCCTGCTTTTGGAGCCTGGAGCTGTTTCTGCTTTTTCACAGC
This sequence comes from Buceros rhinoceros silvestris, assembly GCF_000710305.1. Classification (NCBI taxonomy): domain Eukaryota; kingdom Metazoa; phylum Chordata; class Aves; order Bucerotiformes; family Bucerotidae; genus Buceros; species Buceros rhinoceros. The sequence continues at coordinate 60,557 of NW_010407505.1, read as the reverse complement.
TCTTGGTAGACCCCTGTTTAGTGAATTTTAATAACTGCTTTTTCTCGGAAACCACTTGAACACTTTGCAATAGTTTGCTCAGCCTGTCCTAGCAGAAGGTACTTCATTTTGCTTTACACACTTGCATGAGCAGAGCCACTAAGGTGGCTCAAGTAATGACTTGGCTAATTTTCTCTTTATGCTTGACTAGTTTTAAGACATCTACCTCGGTGTGATAAAGCAGCACCGCCAGGTAGGCAGTGAGCTCCTGGCGCAGCAGGAGTGCCTCTGTCCAGACTGAGGTGTTTCTGCCTCTGTAGTCTCCTAAACTGTGGTGGGACCCGTCAGCACATCTGATTTGACTTTCTGTTGTGCTGGATGGTGTACAAACATCAGAAGTATGTCATGATCTTAATTTGTTGCTGTGGGACTGCTGGCACGAGTACGCGTGACTCTTGCTCAATTGAACCTTTTGTTCAGGGACACGGTTGTGTGGGTTTGCAGACAGCTACAGTAAATCCAAAACCAGGGACTGTCATCTTGGTGGTCTGGACATCCTCAGTCTGGCTGTGCTCCCAGGAGCTTCCGAGAAGCTGTGCTGCCACTCGTAGCCTTCCTTCATCTCATAAACTTTCAGTGACTGCTGAAGTTAGAAAAAAGTTGAAACCTTCAGTAAAAGGGGATTTCCAGGGGATTTCAAGAAAGCTTCTGCTTATGTTGGGCCCCATTCTTCACAAAGAAAGAGCGAGAATGGAAGTATAGATGATCCTTTATTATTCATACTTTCAAATCTGTTTCCTCCCTTCTCTAAGCCCTATTTACCTGTAAATTTATCCTGAATTTCTGACTGAAGGAATCCTGACCTTTGCTGAAGGAACCAGGATAAGAGAAACAGCAATAAAGGAGTAGCAATACACTGGTCAGCCTAATGCTGTCTTGTGCTGATAAATACTCTTCTGAGCTAAACTGTAGGTGGGAACAGTAGCACTTGGAACCAAAGAAGTGATTAAAGAGCACATATGCAGACAGCAGAGCTGCTACAGTATATGGCTGTCTGATTCTCTGATTAAAAGACCAGATTGAATGTTTTCTTTGATAAGTGAAATGCTTATTATGCTAGCACAAACAGCAGCAAACATTGTATGTCGTAGCTGAAGGAGTGCAACTTGAAAGGCTTGGTTTTAAATTGAAAAATAAATCCAGATTGTCCTGGTTACTGATATGTAGAGATAATGCTGTCTGTCAGTGGACTTTGGCTCTTTATGCTATGCAAGCATGTTGCATTTCTGCGTCATGTAGTATAGGTTTGCAAAAGGACGCTGAAATCTAACCTGTAAGGACAACGGTGGGTTTGGCTCTAAGAAATGATAATGTTCAAAGGACTCTAGATCTAAATGCTGCTTCAGATCCTTCTAGCACTCCTGCTAGTCACTCGATTAAATCACCCTTGGTCACAGATGCTGACTGACAGAGAAAATAGTACACACAAACAAGTCAGCGAGGGCTAATGCTCAGCTAGCTTCTAAAAATACGACAATAGCTGGATGGTACAGTAAGTTAAGTAACATGCTTTAATTTCATATTGAGAGCATTTATTGGAAGAGGAGAGAGAGCTGAGGATTAAAACATGGAGCAAACACATGATTTACCGGGAGCCTAGTTTCAGTGGCAGCGGGGGGTATGGTGATGGACCAAAGCAGGTGCCCACCTTGCCGAGGGCCTCAGCCATGGCCCCAAGCTGCAGCCTGACAACGAGGCTGCTGGCATGCAGCAATTATATAACTTGGTTGGTTGTATTCCCCCCTCCCTCCCCCCCGCTCCTTTCTTCTTTTAACCTTGTTCTAGTGTCTGTCTGATCTCTGCTACAGCTGGCCAAGTGCCACTGTTTGTGCACAACGGACACAAACAGATTCTGGAGGGTCATGTGAAACTACCCTGAGCTCTTTAAATCACACCGCCCTTACCTTTTCTCCTCTGCTGCCCACATTGCTTTAACAGGTGTGGCTTTGTTTATGCATGTCTGTTGCTTTACTTTAGCACCTGGGTTGTGCTGGCCCGTGGTGCCCAGAAGAAACCTTTGGTTCCATGCTTTCTTAAGCTGCAGGACAAGTCTGCAGACCATCTGGGAGAGGTTTGCACCTAAGGAAACAGGCAGGGGTATCAGCTTTGTAAGGGCAGCACCAGCAGTCATTAGTCACTGAAACCTCTGCTTCTGAAAACCTTAACACGTCTTACCATGATTTTGACTTAAGCTTTATGATGAGGCCTGAGATTCTCAGCATCTTCTGGTACAGCTGTAAGGTGATTTCAGAGAGGATGAATCTACTTCTGTAAATTATTGACAATTGATAGTTAAAAATATGTTTTAATTGAAGAGTTGCGGGCTTGCAGCCAGCTGTAAGGCTGAAATAACATCTTCTCGGTTAACTGTGTGTTAATGTTGTGGGAAACACGAAGGTAAAAAGATGCATCTTGGCCATGTCTCATCCTCTGTTACTGCATAGTTCTGCATGAGTCTTGCCTTCTAATAGGGACTTTTCTGTCTTGAGACAACTGAAAACATGTAAGCAGATAGCTTACAACTGGTTTTCCTGTTCCACCTTTCATTTCTGTTGGGATGCCCTGTTGCTCTTCCCAGCTGAGAGGCAGTATGCAACTGCATTGATGTGTCAGATGTCTGGTGTCTTTCCTGGGAAGTGGAACTAGTGCTGCTAAACTGTGCTAGTAAGGTTTTAGCTGCCCAATAAAAATATGTGATGTTGAATTGCATGGGAGGAAGTGTACAAGGAAAGCTCTACACGAGGATGAAGGATGTTCTGCTGATTTGTTTTACATGCCTGTGATGTTCACCTCTCAACCTTTGTACTAGGTTTGAAATAACTGAAGCATGATCTTATTCAGCTTGTAAGTTTTTAACTGAAACTTTTCCTAGGTAAACATCTCCTCCCCTTGTTGCTCTTGGAGCCTTTGAAAGAATTATGCTAAACTTTCTGGGGAGTAAACGCTTAGTTTTGTATGTGTTTTCTGCTTCCTACCATGATCTTCTTGTGCTGCAAGTCCCAAATTTCCTGCCTGAAATTTAAAATTGAGGTATTGTGGGCCAAGTCAGTGCTGGCTGTGTGGTATCCCAGAGAAAATGAAATACATCCAGCGAAAACGACTAGTGCTCCAAAAGCAGCAATAACGTCAGGATGCGATACCCTGCAATTGCAGAGGATTTGACAGAGACAGGAGCTCACGAGTTGCTTGTTCTTTACAGGTATTCAGCTATCTCCAATGAAACCGTTGACAAATAAATATTGCCATGTTTCAAGAAAGTAAAACCAAATACCAAATACAGTCATGCTGAGAGGAGGTCGGATTTTTTTTTTTTCCTTGATTCTTAAGAAGTAGCTACAAAAACTTGTGAGATTAGCTGGATGAGGCTCATGGAACAACAGCCAGTGTTGTGAAAATCAGTGGCAAAGCTGCAAAGAGCTATAAGGGGAGGTAGCCAATATGGAGGCAGAAGGCTGAGTGGTCCCAGTTTTATCTGGCACAGATAGATGGATGCCATATGTATCTTATCATATATTGTTTACTTGTAAGAACCTCCCTTAGTCATACCACTGTTGACAGTTCTTGTCAGGAGCCTGCGGTATCCTGATTTGATCCCTGATGGTGAAGGCACTCAAGAGCAGCGAGCAGTGCTTGAGTATTTGAATCAAAACTCAAGTATCTGCTGTTTGAGACCATCTCAGAAGAGATAATACAATTTATTTCATATCCTGTATAACTATATACAGTTCTTATTCCCAAAGGCTACATCCATTATGATTTTGAGTATTAGCTTATATTCTCTAAGCTGGAAATGTTGGGCTGAGAGCTCGCAGTTGCCTGTAGTTGAATTGTGGCTCACTGTGTGCATGTTACTGCTCTGCCGTAATTACAACGTCATTTGCTGCAAACATGGTTCTTGTGTTTTGACATAAATGTGGGTTATGCTGTTGTGTATTTATCCCACAATTTGGGCACAGCAGGAACATGTATACAGTCACGTATATCCCTGCAGCACAGTTTATGGGCGGTGATATATATTAATGTAGTCAACTTCATGCACTTTCTTTCGTTTTTCCATACTCACCCTTATCTGGTATATGCAAAGGTATGCCAGCTTTGGAAAGCCATGTACTTGTTCTAAGTTTCCTTCTTACACTTGTAAAACTCTTGCTTTTCTTACTATGTTTCAATTTTCCTGCTTTCTCCTAGTCTTCTTTTTTGGCAAGTTCTGTGAGAAACCCTGGTATGTTAGACTTAGCCAAATTCAGTCTGTGTTAAAACTTCTTGAAACCTGATCTTCTGAGAGTTCTAGTATGAATAAAAAAACACAGGTTGGCATCCAGAGCCATGGGTGTTTATCGAAACTGAACTTCTGATTCCTCTTGAGGTTTGGTAGTTCACTACTGAATCTATTTCAGTGCAGTTAATTAGTGACAAACCCCTAAGCCACAGACTTGGACTTAAAGAAAACAAAGCCCAAGCCTCCACATAATTTGACACAAGGATAAACTTCTGTTAAACTAAGAAGTACATTTACATCACTGTTTCCCAGTTTGAAATGCAAAACTGATGTACAGATGAGCCAGCAGCATAGTTATTGATACTGGATTTGTGCCACCTGTATTAATGTGATAGCCTAGTGTCCCACTGTAATTTCCCTGGCCCCCCTTCTCCAATGCCACCTCCTCTTTTCAGAGGTATGGCAGGGAACTTTTTTATATTGGTGGTTTGGCTCTGTGCAGTGTAGCTTACAGGGAGTACAGCATGCCTGTTTTTGATAAGATTTTCTGCTCTTCTGTTTTTAGGACAATGTAGATCAGACTTCAGCTCATGGTCGACGGGATCTGGTGGAACCAGGTTTCCAAGAACCATCTAACCGCATCTCCCTGAATCACCAAGGTAAGGAATGGTGAGTGGGGAATCCAGGCTCCTTGAGGAAAAGCCAGGGCGCTGCATATGCTGAATAAGCAGAGATAGTTTTACCTTCATATTGCTCTTTCTCCTTGTCATTTAAAAAAAAAAAAAAATCTGGATGGTTGGAGGAGGAATGCTGAGAAGTAGGGGGTTTTTGTTAATTACAACCATCCTGTGAACCACGGATGAAGACCACAAAGAACTTGAAATTTGTCTCAAGCCTTGTAGCCCAAACTGGGTTTTTAGCCTGGGTGGCAGGTTTTTAGGAAGGAGGACGAGGGGGGTACTGAAATTGAATTCAATATTTGTGATGTTAATGTTGCATTTGTAAAATCTTTGACTGCTCTAGGAAGGGTTCAGGGCTCTGGTTCACTTTTGCAGTAGGAGAAAGGGAGAGGAAAGTATATGTTTTTATTTGCTAATTTCTGCCTATTCGGATACCTGGAAAAAAAAAGGTTGTTATTATAGCAAGAACCTTTTAGCTCAGCTTTATTTTTTTTTACTTTGAAATCACTGATAGTGGAGAGTGCCATCTTAACCAGTGAACCTCCCTACCTTCAGGGGGCTTAATTTGGAACTAAGTCCTTGAAGGTTGTCATTTTTTCCCCATCATTGAATTAAGTTTCAGCTGGATGGGCTGCTGGGCCATCTTGTCTAGGCTGTGCTTTTGCCAAGAAAGGTTGGACCAGATGATCCTTCAGGTCCTTTCCAACCTGGTATTGTATGAATCTGTGTTTCTATGATTCTGTGATTCTATAATTTGAAATTCTGTTTCTTCAGAGCAACAGCTAATAGTATTGCAGTCAGCACAAGGCTATGGAAACAAAAAAGATCACAAATGTATTAATCAGCTTCTTTTGTTTACCAAGGGCAGCAAGACTGGAATGTCATGATTTCTAGGTCCTCAAGACTAGATTTCATGAACAAGACCCAGACCGTAATGGGGATTAGATTTTAATTTACTCCTATCCCTGACAGTAACAGGTTGCCATGTTGTCCAGTCAAACTTCTACTGGCACAGGCAGTGTGTTGTTTGTAAGCTTGCATGCTTACAAAACAGTTTATAAAATCCGTTTCTCATTCCATTTTATTAGAATAGCTCTGTTACAGTAATTTCACGTACCTTGGGATGCACAAATCCTGTAGCAGATATATATAGGTGACTATTTCTGAAGCTGTTTGTAAATATCCCCCTTTAATTGAGGGATTTTTCTGGGAAACACATCCTGCGCAGTTCATGCCTTTAGTATGTGTGACAGATGTGTGTGTGGCTGCTGCTTACGAAATCTGAAGATGTATTGAAGAGATAGGTAGTATTGCATTTTGATGGCAAGATGCTAACTTTGTAGCCCGATGTTTTACTTACAAGGTAATACTTCCTTTTCAGATCCTCCTTTTTCCCTATCAATATTGTAGTACTGCAGAAGGATTCATGCAGTGTCACCTGATGTGGGGATCTGCCTCACCTATGCTGGGACAAATGTCTGTGTGCAGGCTGGTCCACATTAATTCAGGAAACAGCTAACTTGAAAAAGCCTGCTTTTCATAGAGGTACTGGCTGATTAAGGCCTATTTATAAAGAAAGACCCTGACCCTACTAATGTTTTTCCCAGTAATTTCTGAAGACCGCTTTTGCATCCGCAAATTGTTTGGGATATTTTCCTACATCAGCTGACTGACAACAATCAAGTCCAGTATTTATAAAATCTTTCTGGTTTTGTTGCTGAAGTTGGTTTTTAGCACATGAGTAATCTCGCCTACCTCTGTGACTGTGAAATGCTGTTACGTTAGTGGTGTGGATTAAGAGTTGAAACCTGAATGCCCAGAAGTGTCCTTAAAAGCTGTACTGGGCTATACTGCTTCTGTCTTTTTGCAGCGTTAGAGGAAAGCAACATGATTACAGGCATGGTACCTGCTGCTTCGGAATCTCTTGACAATGGAAGTGGCCATAAGCATGATGTTATGTCTTGTGTGTTTGTTCTGTCCGAGTGTGAGCGTACACATACGCTGTTTCGTAGAGTGTGAAATACACATTCTTCTCCAAGAACTGGGAAGTACAAGTATTTTAAGAGCTGCTGCATATTCCAGTAACTGATTAATGAATAGTACATAGAAAAATTTAGCATGAAGGGCTTCAGAGGGAGTTGTGACATGGTCTGAACTAGCTTCCAGGCAGTCATGTTAGTCACACAATAAATAGGAAGACTAGATTATTAACATGAAGGTTTTTTAAGTTCTGTGGCAGTTGTTTGCTTTTTTTAACGCTTACACTAAGCTGTGTTATCCATTACTTTCCAAATCTTTGCTGGCATGACTTTGAAAAACCTGTATCCAGAAGTAACTTGCAGCATCACTGCTAGCATTTGATAAATGAATCTGATTGGTGGTATGTCTGGATTACATTGATGATAAAGATATTTGCAACAGACTATGGCAAATTTTTCTTCCAGTTATATACAACATTACTTGCTGACTTCAGCTTATACTGACTAGCAGATCTAAAGTTTTCGTTCCTGTGTTTGTGAGTCTTTTAAGAAAAACTGACAGGCTTGCAACAAACCTGGTTTAATACATTTTTAACATGAGCAGAAACTGGAAGAATTGACTAAAATGCTTCATGTGTGAGGTGCTCCCTGCCTTTTCCATTTAGCGTACTATGCCTTAAACGCTGCAGCTGAGTTTGAGCAACCGTACATTATTTTATGTATACACTTCCAAATCATTCCTGACCGCATTGCCCTGTGAGCGCAGCAGATTTGCCAGTTTCTGTTGAACATTAACTTACAGCTCTTTGCTTTTCACTGGGAAAGCTTTGGTACAAGCCTTACAATTCTGAACCAGACCCTGTTTTCCACAGCCTATAAAATGGTGATTAGCTTCCTCCCAGGAATCTGAATCCCTTCAACACAAGCTGGAAAAAGAGCATTCGAGTGGAGACTGAGATATCCCTGCCAACTGTCCCTGCGTGAATAAGCTCTTTCTTGCGAAGGGTAGTTCAAGTACATGTTTCCTACTGAATTACTCTTTTTGACCAAGCAGATGCTTTATAACTGTTCAGCTTTTTATTTTGAAAGAATATCTTGTAAAGTTTGGGGAGCAGAGAACACTTTTTGTAAAGTGAGAAAAAGTCAAGTTCACATGGAATTGTTTTTTTCCTAGAAATAGTTCAATAACTGCTTATGTGTAGGTATGCTGACAAACTCACTTACTTTAACAGTAAGTATTTTTTATATTTAGAAGTTATAGTTAGCAGTTATAGTTAGTATTCACTTTTCAATTACTCTGTTAGTTCAGCAAAATTTGTTAAAGGTACTAAACCCAGAAAGCAGGAACTAGGTTTTTTTTACCTCTATTTCACAAAAGCTACTTCATAAATTAAATGCAGTAGGAAGGAGTAAGCTTCATCCAGATGAATAATACTAATATCCAGTGATGTAAAGGAACAGATATGCTTCAGCTTCCTATTCCTAGAAAGTTGCCAAACCCTGGATTGCTGTCGTTATTTAATAAACAGCACATCAAGTTTTTCTAGAGCAACCCTTCTAGAAGCTGAATTAAAGCCTAGAAAAGGCTTGGAGGAGAAAAATATGTCTAAACTATGTGACATATTTTGAAGAGTTAAGGAAGGAGGTGATGAAACAAACAATTATTTATCATCTTTAAAAACATAAAAGAGGAAGTGGGAGTGTTGGTTTTGCACTGTTAGTTTTTTAAATTTTTTTTTCCCTTCAGGAGTGGTATGTGGAGATGAAGGAAACTGTAGCCTCCTCAGCCTCGTCTCACTTTGCAAATAGCACTCACAAATGTTCACTATTTTGTAATGGCAGGTTCTCTGTAATGTGTAGCCTACAGCGTTTGTACCCTGTCCAGGAGCAAAGCTGGGGACCATAGTGGTGATTTTAGAACAGCTTGCAGTCACTTGGAGATGCTGTTTTGAGGCCTTTGGTAGTAGAGGTGATGGACTCCAGCACTCGCTCTCCCTCTCCTGTCCCAAAAGATGATGCCGGTTCTCCTCTCCCCAGGCACCCTAGGAGTGCAGCCTCCATTCTTCTTGGTTGAGTGCAGTGCTGTGTGGTACCACCAAAGTTAACTTTGAATGTGTCTCAGTAGCAAGACAAGTCTATTTTATGGATTTCTCTGTGTTGCCTTCATACCTTGCCATACAAAGTGTTAGAGCAAAATACAACATGCTACAGAGAACCGTAAGCCTAAATGAATTTGTTTACTCTCAGACTTCAAGGGGGGTTTAACCTGCCAGCCATGCCACTGCTGTTTCTCATCTTGCTCTATACTTCTGGGTTTTTCTTTGTTGAGGCATGTGTCTGTTTGTTTTTCTAGCAAGCAGCAAATAGTGCCAGCTTTAGTCCCAGCCGTGAAGTTTATGGCAGCACCTCTTATTGGTACCTGAAGTGTACTTTTTGAGATTGTGTAGCTACTTCTTACAATTTTGAAGCCTGGCATAGATAAGGTGCGTTCTGTCACCCTGACTTTTAAATGGAAGTATTAGACATGCAATTCTGGCTCTTTTTGTATGTGCATACTTGTGGGATGATTGTCAATGTCTGCACAAATGTGTTTTGCTATGGGTCTGTGATGCAGGATTTATCTTCCTTTTATTAATGCATTTGTATGCAGCCTTCCTCACCTGGGGTGCTCTCTCAGCTCTTGTGGGACTTGATGCTTTTTGTCACAGCAGTTTGCAGGCAGAGCTGAGCTGAACATTGTGGTACCCCTGGCTCCATAGCCAGTTGGCTTTGGCAGCAAAAAGAAAATGGTGAAAAGAGTTGGTTTAGCCAACAGCTGTCATTTGTCAACAGCCAGCTCATCCTTTGGTCCATCTTGATTGGTCATGGTAGAAAGTCTTGCCTGTAGTGAGGTGACAGAGGTGCTGTTGTTGCCAATCAGCTTTCTTCAGCTTTCCTGCCTGTATGTA
>NW_010407505.1:3538-50612 GCF_000710305.1 Buceros rhinoceros silvestris | reverse complement strand
GTTTGTCCAGATGATTTGTTCCTTCTGAAACTGGAGGGATCCAGAGCAGCTGACAATTCGCATCGCACTGCAGCCTGCTCTTGAGGTAGATGCTCTCCTGTACCTCGCTGGCTAGTAACTAGTAGATTAACTTTTTACAAGGTGGTAAATGTCAGCAGTGATGAAAACTATGCTTCTAGCACACTACCTAGGTCAAAAAAAATAATACAAGCCCATGTAAACATGGACAGACTTTTGAATGAGTTTGGGCTCGAATGAGGTATTACAATGCCTAAGATTTAGCCCAGAGAAATAATCTTGTGTAGCAAACTTTTTCTCCATAACTGTTATTACTTGCTTTTAGTATCTTTTGGTTTGTATCTGCCTTAGGATAGGCTTCTGAGGTTGAGGTGATTCCGTTATTTGTTCTGTAGCTAGGGAGGAGTGCATTTAGTAACAGCTCGTGCTTCAGTTCTGGGATCCAACTGGGATGAGTCAGTTATTTGGTGTATCAGAACTAACTCCTGTTTTTGCAGAATCCAGCTGGTACTGAATTGGAAATGTGGAGTGAAATAAAGGTAATAATCTAGTTTGTATTGCAGAGACAATACTGCCAAGACATTAATGAATTCTCATGCTTTGTATAAATATTGTTGTCACTGTCCAGCCTTAGAAAAAAACCACCATTAGTGCCAAAAATTTGCGCTGCCTACCCTTGCACAGCTAGCGGAGCCCCTGCTTCCTGCCTAGCTCATTACAGTACCTTTGTCTTGTTTTGGAGAAGGCTTCCATTATATCTGGTGATGAATCTTGTTAGCACAGCTACTGGGAGGGCACCCATAATAACTGTGGAGAAGTTAACTTTCTTTGTTATGTTAGTTCCCAAACCCTTGGCCCAACAGAAGCCTGGGGAAAAAAAAAAAAACAAACGTGAAAGATGAAAAGAGAAAAGGGCAAGTACAGATAATTTCAGAAATTTGTAGCAAGCTATGGGAAGACTAAATAGACCAGCGGATTGAGTTTAGCAGCAAGGGTCTGTGTATAATAAGGCTGCTAATAAAGATTGAGTGAAATGAGAACAAACAGAACAGAACTGGTTTAGAATCTTGCATGTTCAGAGAAGCGTATTTGCAGATGATTGATGTATTTTATTTTTACTGAGATTTTTAAATTTTTTATTTTCTTGCGAATATATATCAACTTTTTAGTATCAGCTTTCAAAATCTTTGGGTTTGGAGATACTTGACAGTACATGTGTTCCTCTGAAGCCTGATCTGAATTAAAAAAGCTTGAGTATCTCATAGTTGACAAGCATGGGATTTTAAGCCTGTTTGTAATCTCTCAGGATTCAGTGTGTTCTTTGGTAAATTTCTCTGACAAGGTAGGATTCAGTGCAGGGAAGGAGCCCTCTGTCTTGGTTTTACTAGGATGTAGCATGGTTTGCCTTGGGGCCTTTATTATTATATTTATTTATTTATTATTCAAGTGGAGTTGTAGGAAAAAACAAGAATTTTAAAGCCTAAAGCAAAAAGTATTACAATACTAAAATTAATCTTCCCTATTTACATGACTGTCAAAGTAAATTTTAAGCCTGTTTTCTTCTGTAGCCTATGGAAAAATGGTGAACTTATTACCAGGTTTGCAGTGAACTTCTTGCCGTGTTGGAAGGGAGATGCTTGCTGGCTGGGGCAGAGCTGATGCGTTGGAAGGGCACGTGGAGCTGGGCTGGGGAGTTGGGTGCCTTGTTCCAGGTAGTCCATGATGTACCATACCTGTCCAGCCTCTGAGAAAGTGCATACGGGGTGCTCATACTGCAGAGGTGTTCCTCCACCTTCTCTTTCAAGATTTGTATCTCCAGCTATGATGAGGTGTGAGGGGAGTAGATTCATGAGGTGTGATTTTAGGGTGATTAGAAGCTTGTTTCTGGTTGTTATTTTTAAATTCTTGTCTAAGGCTTTGAGAGTAGAAGGAATAAACTGGGCTTCTGGGTGGCATGATTCTGTTGGGTTTAGTTCACTTTTGTCCTTGGTATTAAGGGATGTGCATTTCTTGCTATCCCTGAAGCAGAGCTAAGACTAATGTTGGAGTAGTTATCATTTTGCTTCCTTTGGCTAGGTAAGACAAGGGATAGTATAGGGATGCCTTCTCTTCTTGTCTAGGGGTGTGCAGTCTTGGATGTCTTGTGAGTAACTTTCTGTGCTGCAACATCACCCAAGAACTGTCTCAGTGAAACTGCACTCAAAAACACTTTGCAGTTGGGGGGTGCCATTAGGTATGTAAGCATATAATTCTGTTACAAGTGTCTGCTCTGTTAGCAGGAGGCAAATGTTCGCTTCGTGTATTTGTTTACTGTTGGCACACTTTCCCAGAGGTATATCAGCTCAGTGAGGTGATGTCATCAGTGGCACAGCTACTTTCTCTGCTGGTGTGGCTGCTGGTGTTGTGTCGGGGCGGCTGGCCAGTTGCCGAACGCCTGTCTGCCAGCAGCCTGATGCAACAAGCCTTGCCGATGACTGCTTGGGAGGAACAGCACGTTGCATGGGCTGTAAGAGGCCTACCAGGGAAATTGACCCTGCAAGTCTTTTATGAACATGATCTTGTTTGGGCTTTCCGTTTTTTGGAGCTTGAGCTTGTGAATCCAAAGCTTCTGTAGGAAATAAGAGTGCTTGGGGAAATTCAGGTGCCAGAAGGAAAACAGTGTCTCAGTATCTACTCATGGGGAGGTGCTTCTCTCAAGTACCTGAACTGAACTCATTTCTCATGCACTTATCTCATGTCTTCTGTGAGCAAAAATGTCCCCAAAACCTACAGGTAGTACACTCTCTCCTCTGTAAATGTATATACTTACCAACTTGCATCATCCCCATATTTTCTGTAAGCAAACGCAGCCAAGTGCCATAGATTCCAGTATTTTTTTATTGCTTTATGTACTGATTTATTTACTGTCCAACAGGTGTGAGGAGACTTGTGGTTTCAGGTTGTCCTCTGCCTCCTAGGTGGCTGATTTCTTCCATTTGAGTTAATGGTCCATAACTGAGCTTAGTGATCTGAAATGCCATCTTCTGATTTAATCAATACAGGTTAACTATAAGATCTTGGGATGAGTTTATATATTTTCTGGAATAACTCTTACTGCCTTTATGTTTTCTTTAGTAATCTGACTAAATTTGTACTGTTAGCAGAGTGGAAGGATGGAAATTAATACTATCAGCAAAGGCTCTTTTGGTAGCTTCTGGATGACATTTTCAATGTGGCTGAGTTGAATTCCTGCCTGTGCCACTCCACCCATCTTCCCTCACATTCCTGGGTTCTGCATATTCTCCCCAGTTAGGGGTCATGTTTTAAGTGTATTTGGCTTTATGTAAGAAGCTTTTGAACCTTTCAGTGAAGGTGTTACAGCCAAATGACAAAACATGGCTGTGGGGACTTAAATAGTCTCAGTATTAATGAGCTTTCCAGCTAGGTAAGTTGATTTATTATGTAGCCTAGTTTTTAATGATGCTGTAACAATGGCAGTTGTAAAACCAATATCTACAGCATCAGAATATTAACTTCAAATTCTGACATCTTAACCAAAATCAAGTCCTAAATTTCAAAGACAGTTTGACACGTAAAGGGGGTGTATTTAGAGATGGAAACTATCCGTATTCACTGCAGCTCTACTGCCTGTTATGAAATACTGCTTAAAAGAATATTTTTAAAAGTGTATCTCTAATTTCTGAGATGAAAGTACAATGTCACTATGCAAGGTCAGCTTTAATGGAGAGAGAACTGCCTTTCAGTATCTGGTTACACGGAAAGCTCCAGAGTGCTAATCTGTTTTCTTGACTGTTGTGTTCAAGTCTGAAATAAAGCTATTCTCCTTATTCAGACATTTTAGAGTGTCATCAATAGATAGATTAGAAATTGATGGTCATTTATCTGCAATGCACGTAATGTTTGAAATAACTGTGACTGATGAGGGGGGACTATTTTCTTTCATAAATCTGTTTACTATGGTATAATCTGCATCAAGAACACAGTGTTACTGTACATACCTGCTTTCTGAAGGCAATGGGGGAAAAAAGACCCCTTTTTCCCTATGAAACTTACTTCCTAGAGTGTGGTAGAAGCAGTGTGGCAAAGTGGAGGCAATTATAATGCCAAAAACTGCTCCCTGAATTATTGAGATTGGCTGGACTTGAGCTTCGCAAGAAACCTTTTAACAGCCTTAGTTTTCCAATATATTTAGCAATTTTTGGACTAGATATAATTATTTATTCTCCTCCCTTCCCCTGAATGAAATCCATTTAACTCGTTCTGATAAAGCCCTTAGTTACTCCCGCCCCAATTTAAAGCACTGATTTGATTTGTGTCCTGTCTCTGATCAGCCACGCATCTTTGATCTCTCTTCTGATGGCAGATAATTTCTAATAGCTGACACAGTGCAGCCTCCTCATCTGCAAACAATTCTGAGACATGTATTCAATTTTTAGGTTTTTGTTTTTCCCTGACCTTTAAGGTTATATTTTTGGTCTCTATCAAAGTAGTGAGAGGGTGGAGAACAGGCAGTACAGCTCTCGATTTCCTTCCATTGTTTGTCCTAATGATAAGTGTCCTAACCTTTGGTTGCTGTCTCTTCTTTCCAGCGCCTCAGGTAGAGCAAAATATAAGTTAATTTACCTTTTTATGAGCTTCATCCTCTAAGCAGAGCTTCTATCATCTTAGGAATGAACACAGAAATTCACTTTGCTCCTCTTCTAAAAAATAAAACTAATGAAAGAAAAAAAAAAAACCCCAAGCAATATCTAAATCTGTGACATTTCCAGGGGTAAGAAACAAAACAAGGGCGAGGTAAGACTTGTTATCAAGAGTGAAATGAAGCATATTTGTGATAGAGCAGTTCTCCCAGCAAAAGCTTCTGTTCCTTTGGGATTCCTCACAATTCACCAACTTGGTGCCCTTTTCAGTTGTTAGCTGGTCTTAATTAGAGGAAGAATTATAAATGCTAAACACTAGATGGCTTTGTACTTAAAAATCGAATGGATTTTAAAAATTGGCTTGACACTCTTGCAGCAACTTTAACTTAAGTAGTCTGTGCAAGTATAGAATTAGTTTAAGGTTTTAGTATCCTTTTCTGCATATTAGAACAGTTTTCGGGAGCTTATGTACCAGAAAACCATGATTGTCATAAAGAAGTAACACATCTTACAGCGGAGAGGAAAATGCCCAATTCAAGTTACAGCTTAAACATTGTCTTTCTTCCAAATGCCTTTTCTAATCTGTTTATATAATAGATTGGTTCTACCAGATGACTGGGAAGTTGAGGACCACATATTTTAAGATTTTTCCAGCACAGGAACATATATCCTTTAGCTGAGACAAACAAGTTACGCTGGAATGTGCTCATGGTCTGTATCAACAAATAACACTTAAGTTAGTTATGTCAAGAAGAATATATACTGTGGTATATCTTAAAAAAATGGATGTCACTAAAAATAGATGGCTGCTAAATTTCTGTAGTGTTGGGTGAATGTGAAAGTAGACTAAGTGGTAAACTTTTGTTTTCGTAAGTATCAGTATGATTTTCTATGTTTAAAAAAATGATTAAAGATTCATGACTGAAGTAAGACTTAAGATAGCAAAAGCAGTGTAAAATGGCACAGGGATGATTACAACATGCTGGTTCTTTCTGTAAGCCCTGCATCTCTGCAGAACGTACTGTACTGCCTGTACCCATGGCCAGTCCTCACAGAAAGAAGGCAGTTTGAAGGCTGAGTGACCTCAGGTCAGCTGCCTTCTTTATTGATAGCAGGGTCTTTGTTGGGGGGACACTCACTCATTTTGAAAGTCACGTGGAATAATAAACCTCTGAAGTGTGTGCTGTGGGGTTGCGAGATTGCTAACTACAGCAGTTAATGGTGGCAGTGGCAGACCTGACTCCTGTGCGTTGTTAATTAGCCATCTATACTTCAGGCAGCTAAAAGCTGCTCAGAATAACTGAACTCACCTGAGGTTTTGGTGAGACTGGACCACAGAAATCATTGCAGGACACTACCAAATGTGTGTTCTTCACATAAGCAGAAGTAGCAAGGGTCTCTCCACTCGACAACCCTCTCTAGCAGGGTTTGGGAAATACTTGCTGAGGTTGGCCCCTGTGCCTCTCGGGAGTGGGGCAGAGTTAGAAGTACTCATTAAACAAATGAGCTGTGACATAGGATAAAAAAAAAAAAAAATCACTGTAGAGGTCTACCTACATTTTCCCCATCAGCAAAATGAGGATATTGCTATTGTAAAACTTCCAT
Source organism: Buceros rhinoceros silvestris (assembly GCF_000710305.1). Lineage (NCBI taxonomy): Eukaryota > Metazoa > Chordata > Aves > Bucerotiformes > Bucerotidae > Buceros > Buceros rhinoceros. The sequence continues at coordinate 44,349 of NW_010407505.1, read as the reverse complement.
CAAGTATGTGGTTGAGATCCGCTTCATAGCATACATGCTGTTTTTGAAGATGAAATCCCTCTTTGTTCACAGTATTAAGTTGAGAGCCAGTTCTGAAGAGGTGAAATCTAGACTGAAATGTGAATATATGTGAGATTGTATCTGAATATATAGGGTAATCCATAGACTATTAATCGGACATGGTGTATAGCCTTTCTGAAGGTTGTCTTGTTTCTGTGCAGCATATGACATGGAAGTGGTGAGAGATAATGCAGTTTCAGTGCTAAAATGTGCTTTGACTGAAGGTTTATAATTCTTGACTCACAGTAGGGAGGGGCTCAGTGAATAAAGGTGAACGGTATTTGACGCTTTCTCTTTGTGCATATGGGAGTTGAAACCAAAGTTGGGAACAGTGACCAGCCTTGCAAGCTGACTTTGGAAAATTCACTGAAAAAAAGAAAAAAGGCATTAAATGTGGGATAACAAGATAAGGGAAAACCACTTGAGGTACAAAGCATGGTGAAAAGCCATGGGGTTTCTTTAAGATGGTTTTAGTATGTAACTGAAGAGAAACTGTTGAAGGAGGTATAATTCATTTTCATTACTGTAGGAGCTGTCTACTAATACAGTATTTATGTTTGCAGCAATATCTTTCCACCATTGTGTATCTCTATAAACCTTCTGTTGAGGAAAAAAAAAAAATGACCAAACAAAGCAAAACAACAAACTCTCTCAACCCTCCCTCCCTATAGCAGCAGTGCTGAGCTGTTTGGGCCAGGATACATGTCTCCTGCTGTGTTAGGCTGGTGAAATACAAAACAGAGATATCGTTTTCTGAAGAGCAAGTTTAGAGATGAATCTGGCAGATTGTTGGCTCCAAGGAAAATTGAGACTGTTGGAGAGAAATTTGTTGAAGGCACAGATCGGGTGAATAGGCATCCTTTCTTACAGTGAAGGTGTTTGTGCAAGAGGACTTGGTGATCACGGCACTGATGACTTTGCCCTGAAAAAAGATGTCCTTTCAGTTAGGCTGTTCTCAGGCCATTTACGTTCCCCAGGGACTGGTGTCTTCCAGGGGTTCGGTGGTACAGCTGGGCTGGCACATTTCCTAATGTACTTGTAATAGCAGAAAACACTTTCTCCAAAGTAAGTTTATTCTGGTTATTGACAAGTGAAATGAAATGCAGCAGTAAAAGCATTCTTAGATGCTTACACTGGGCTAGAAATACATGTATTTTAACTCTAAAAGGCAGTTGAAATGTGGAATAATTTCTACTGAACTGGTTGTGAGCAACCTTTCCTTGTCTTTCAGGCAAACATGCAGTCCTATACAGGGTGAGGGCAGTGAATTCAAGTGAATTCAACTGAATGTTGCGTGTGTCTCAGCTCTGGCCTGAAATTAGTCCCTTTGAAGTTTGTGCCGTACAAATACAGAGGAAGGCTCAGCCCCCGCCAACAAATAAGGCATGAAAGAGAGAAGAAATGCTTTTGCACTGTTAAGTTGGTGGTTTCAAATGTGTGAGGTGAAAGAGAGTTTTTTAGAGCCTGGGGTTAAAGAGCTTTTAAATAGGCTTGAAAAAACTTAAGGGCTAATCGATCCCCAAATCTCTTATGGATATCGTATTACCAGTATTGGTTTGTGAATCACTTTATGGTATTTTATATTTGTAATGGGCCCTCGTATATAGAATCAGTTGCCCTGGGAAAATGCTGGTGTTTAACATATGCCTCACTTACTTAACATAAACCTCACTTTCTTCACTGACATGATATAAGCAGTATGAGTGCTTTTCACGTGGTAATGGATGCCTGCCTGAAAAACATCAGTCAAAATATTTGACATGTCTCATGCAGGCTTCTAGATTACTTCAAGATGCTTTTTATTGGGACCATGTGGGAAGAAAGAGTCTTCTATTGCATCCTTAGTTTTGAAAGGCCAACAGATAGACTAGCTAATGAGGGCAGAATTGAGGGGTGTTGTTGACAGAGTGGTCACTACAGAGGTTAATAAGATAGAAAGGAACAAGAATGGTTCTTAATGAAATGGTGCTGCTCCCTGTGGTGGAAGAGGAAGACAGTAAGAATCTGAAATTTATTTGAATTGAGTACAAAAGTATTGCTCTTCAGCTGATGCAAGATAACTCTCAAAACATGTTCACTGGAAGTTGAAAGGAAGCCCATGTGGGATGTCACCTCTGGAGGACTGTTGGGGATGGAGGAAGCTTTGAAGCGGGTTCTAGTGCTCTGTGTAGTGCGGGACTTCCCTGTTTTCAAAATGTATGTTGGGGTTGTATCCATATTATGATTCGAGTTAATATATAGGGGCATAAACACATCAGAAACCACAAAGAACCTTCATTTTTTACTACTAAAACTTAATAATTTTTAGGTAACTGTACATTCAATGTTACACTGCAGCTGCTGTCACTTGTGCTCAAAGTTGTGTATTTGTCAAATAAAGAAACAAAGTCTGTGCTTATTTGTTTCTTTTATAGTCAGATGGTCCTCAGGTTCATCTAAGAAAAGAATGAGGGTCATTAATGAGAATATGGTGTTATTACAGAGAAAATTATTTTGAATTTTTTTAAGAGGAGTAAAATAGCAAGGGATAATATTGTAATGTTGCGTTATTTATGATACCTGTAGCTTTGAAAAAATTTGGTGGTGTTAAGACTGCCCCAAAGTGAACTGGAATGCCACACCTCTGTAACTCTTGTTTCTTACATTGTCTAGAAAGCAGATACACTAAGCTTGGGCTTGTATTAAGCTCACATAAGAGAGGGGAGGAAAGACCCTTCAAATTTCATAGCTTAATAAAATAAAATCTGTAGAAGAAAATTCTGCTGTAATTTGATGTCAGATCTGCACCAAAACTTTTCACCACAGTGGAGCATTGTAACAATAAACCTCAGTCATCGCTGTCTTTGAACTTAACTGACTGTGATAAGCAGTACAGTATTTATTTCTGCCTTTATGTAAACACTGTGCTGCAAGTGGATCATGACAGCACTTCAGCACGGCAAGCTATGTCATATGAGGATAGTTTAGAAATGCATAATTTTAAAGCAGCTGGCATTCTTAGATCGAGGATGAAAAAGGTTGCAGCACTTTTCTTAAAGCCAAAAAGCTTCAAGGGGAAGATCAACCTGAATTTGTTAATTTTCTAAATATCTTTGTGCCTATTAAAAAGGACAAGATTCTGTCAAGTTAGTTGTATTTTCAGCTAAAAAAAAAATCCAGACTTAAATGGGACAAAACAGCTAAACAAAAAAAAAAAATCCAAAATGCAGCATGAGATGCAGCTAAATTTGGAATTCTTAACAGCAAGCAGCTGCTTAAGTAATTAAAGATACAAGGTGCTACTGACCAAAGCAATTAGTATGTAATTTCATTAATGGTATTAGGATTGCATTAACAATATTTAAGTCTTTCTGTCCAAATCAAGATTGCGGGCAATTTGTGACATGTACAACACAGTGCAGTGTTACGGGATGTTACAGCACCACTGTCTGAGTGGATTTGTAACTGCGCAAGAACATGGTTTAAACTGGCTATATATCTTGTTAATGCTCCTAATTGGTATATGCTGCTTGCAGGTTTACATATATGTGTGCTTGTAAGTTTTTATAAGCTTGTATGCCTGTAATTTTATGTACAAAAAAAAGCTTCATGGGGGCTGCTAATTTTTTGTTTGCCTTTGCCATTTGGTTATGAGCTTGCTGCTATTGCACAGCAGAAGAGAATTTCTCTTTTCATATACATTTTTGTGGTTTGTCTGTAAGAGGTTAGAAAATCCTGGAGAGCTCAGGCATAGTAAAATATTGGAAGTTCCTCCGAAATCTCAAGTGCTGCAGATGACAGATTTCTTAACTATGAGGTCTGCAACTCAGATGAGAGGGTGATGTGGCCGGTGACCATAGTTAGGTAGCTTCTGTCCTCAAGAATAACCATAAATATTCTTCAGAAGATGACAACAACTTCTAGAGACTATGTAGAAAAACTACGCATCAGGGAGTGAATGTGGAATGTACTAAAGTCCGAACACAGGTCACCTCTGAGGCTGAGGTAAGCATCACTGGAGACTCTCTCAGTCTGGTAATCAAAGCAGTGAAAGTTTGCTGCTGGGACACCAGTGGGCATTCCTACCGCAGCTGCTAACCTGGAGTTGCTGACATTGTTAAAAAGCTATCCTGAGAAGTCCTTCAGAGCATTAAGGTTTTTCAGTGAGACTTTGGGCCCAGCTGGAGCTCTGTCCTGTTCATGCATCGCCTCCTTCTGGGTCTGTAAGTATGTGGGTGTGCTTTTGGCAGAGGAACCAGTCTTCTCTGCTTTTCTGGGCTGTATTTCAGCTGTGAAGCAGAGTGAGGTTGAACAGGTTGTCTAACCTTTTGCGAACACTGAACCTGTGCCCTTAGTTTTTTGGGGGGTCTTTCCTAAGGAGAAGTGGTGGGGATGATTTCAGGAGAGACAGTGCAGGACGTCACAGCCCTGCAAGCTCATTTGAGTGTACTGACGACATCCTTGTCACGTGGGGTGAAGGAAATGGATACTGCCTCATACAAAGCAGTGGTCTGTTAACAGAGCATCCTTGGGGGAAAATGTCTTTTGTCTGGCCTCCAACATTGTTTTGTGGGCATGCAGGGAGGCGAGTCTAGGCAGGGGCTTGGGGTCCCTACCCACAGCCCAGTGAAAACTGACCAGGTGGAGAAGAGCAGCAGGCTGGCTTCCCAAAATCACCGGCAATGCATACAGCTTGTAAAATCAGGAGTGCAGGTCTCATAAGGGAAACAGGTGTAAGGGGCAATCGGTTTTGACTCCCATCAAGCTGAGAGAAGTCTTCTGCACAGCACATGCTTGGCTTTCACTTTTGGGTGAGCCTGGTCCTGACTGACTTTAACTGGCGCAGCTTACCTTTGGGTTGTTAGCACAGGACTCTGCTCTGAGTAGCAGATTTAAAAAAGGAGACTTGATGCGGTGAGTCTAGGAAAAAAACCATAAATACGTTTCTGTTTTTCTTAGGGCTAGATAAATTCAGGCTGATGTGATTGCTCTTGATTGAAGATTTTAATGGTAAATTCAAATTACTTTTTGTATCATAGCTAGTGTCAGGTGATTTGCTGCAATGGATTGGCTTTGGGGTTTTTTTACAGTTTGGTGGGTTTTTTTTCAGTTGTTGATTCATATGTTGGGGTTTTTTTAAAAAAAGGTTGGCTAATGGGAGCTCTTGGGGTCAGTGTAACTGCAGCAGAGGGAAGCGTTGCAGAGCTTTTATAAATGACTGGTTTCTGCATCAGTGGTGTTGGGGTATGGACGCCTTCAGCAGTGGCTCCACACTGCCATTTGGGATGTGACTGCTGCAATATGCTCTGCCATCTGGGGATCCATGCGGCAGGACTGTGGCGTTTCTTTCTTACTCAGTGGAGGTTCGTGCTTTGTTACAGCAGTAATTCCTCACAAATTATCCGCCCTTTGCTGGCAGGGCTAGGAGAGATCTCCGTGTTCCACACCCAAAAGGACTACGTGATTTCCTGACACAATGGCTAGACTTGTATGAGAAGAGAGCCTAAAATAGACAGCTGACTCAAGGACAGCATATCTGTGTGCAGATGAAACTAAATGCGTGCCCCCAAACACTGTTCCTTTAGTAGGGCAAGGAAATATAGGGAAAGCTTACATTGAGGTGCCAAGGCAGTAAGAGGACATCTGATGGCAGCCACCTTCATCTATGAAGCAAAGCTAAGGTAGGCAAGCTTGCTCATTGTTATTTGTCAGATGTGGGTTTGAAAGTCCCAAGTTGGCGGCTCTTAGGGGGCTTTTCTGATGCTGTGTTGCCTTTCCAAGCAGCCCTACCCCAGTTTAGTTTCTCGTGGATAATTTACCAAAATGACAATTGGAGTTAATACTAAACTATTAAAGCAAAGTAAAAGAAGCGAAAATTACCCTTGTGTAAAGCATTTTACTTTTTCATATGACTTTGGTTCTGTTAACTAAACTCTGACTAGAAGTACCTTAAATATGAAATAATCCTGTTGTCTGCTTTGTAAGTACATCGGTCACAGCTGGGTAACTATTATGTGCTGAAATCTTTAATTAACTAAGAGGAATAGCTGATTCATTAATTGCCATGTGCAATTTTTGGAACTTGTATTACATCCTCTTAAACATGCTTTCTAAGCCAGCAGTAAACCTGTTCAAAGCAAACTTTAAAACTCATGGTTTAAAGTTAGTAGGATTAAAGGCTTTCTAAGCCAGCAGTAAACCTGTTCAAAGCAAACTTTAAAACTCATGGTTTAAAGTTAGTAGGATTAAAGGTTACCCTGGGTATCAAGTGATGAGGTGCACACCTGATTTTATAACACTGATGTTTCGGCATCAGCTCTGCGGACCTATTGCTTCCTGAAGAGAAACACGTAACGGACTTGAGTTAATCCAAGCACTTTTGACTTGAAAGCTTTAAGTTGTCGCGGAGTGACTTTGAAATGAAAGCCCTGATGCAGAAAGCCTGGGGTTTGCTGGCTGCCAGGCAGGGACTTCCCTGAGCAGGCAGGCAGTACTCTTGTGGAGCAGCCGCTGGGCATCAGTGATGAGGCAGGTGCAGGGTCTTACAGGCTTTGGCTGGAGCTACACAGCAGCACGTTAGGAGGTTATACATGATGCTTCCTGGAGGAGGGATAAAGCTTGGGCTTTCTTGGCAGGACAGGAGGGACTAATCCATGCAGTGGTTCTTACATTGATTTGTAAGGATTGTTCAACTGGGATTATTTGGCTGCGTATTATGGTGTTTAATCAGGGAGGGAGAACACAAGTTCCCTAACGGAAAGCAATAGATGCTCTGACTGTGTTTTTAACTTCGCCTTTAATAGACTTAAACTTGTAAGACGTGGTCGCTTTTCTCATCTGTCTGAATTTTTAACTCCTTTTTGAACTGTGGCTTGTCTCAGTGTTGTTTATTTGATTTGCGCTCTTTTTTTCCTCTGACACAGACAGTAAAAAAGGTATCTAAGTAAAACTTCAGAGAAGCATTATGTAGAGATATATATAGGAAATGGTAGAATAAATCTTGAAAAATAATAATTTTCACTTATGAAAACAAAGAAAAAACACAGAATTTTAAAGCTTTTTATTCAGTTTCCTTGAAGTAGAAGTGTGTAATCTTAACAAATATGCAACTAAATCTGATCTTTGCTGTGTCAAATTGCAGCTCTCACTGATATAGGATCTCCTCTTAAAGCCGTTTACCCGTAAATATGACTAAGATAAGGTGCAGTCTGCCAAGCATTTACCATGTGGCCAGGAGACACTATTTCAATTCACAAGCCTTGACATCTATCCATTGCCATCCAGCATTGTGCTTCCTGAGTGTTGACTTGGAAGTACCTTAGTGACTTAGTAGGTTAACACAGTTTCCCCCATTATCTGGAAAGCTTAAGTGGATTTTCTCTTTGGTTTTGTGTGGGCTGCACGAACTAGGAGCTATCCTGCTGCCCGGGTGTTACCCCAACTATATCCTCTTGAATGATGAGTGAAAGTCTGTCTACAGTCATCATTTTGGATTTGTTGCCAGAGCTTTCCTTCCTGGTTTTGCTATAGAGGTGATGCATCAAGATTGAGGTATACAATTAACCTAACCAGGAAGGTAAGACTTGAATAGAGAATCCCTAGGTCAGGCAGTCAGTCTGTGTCTCATGCATCCACTTATGCTTACTCTGATTTTCTTTTTTTTGTCCTGAGGAAAGAAAAAGAAGAGGCCACAGTAAGGCTATAGGTGCATGATTATTCCTTGCACAATTATGACATAAGCTTTAGGCTTCTCTCTGTATCTCTTTTTGGGTCAGGAAAGTCAGTCTGGTCTGTTCATTCTGTAGAGTATCCAGTCCTTCACTGAAGTAACTGCTTTGCCCTTCTTGAAGTTTTTCTGAGGATTAGTCTACTCCAACCCCAAGTTGGCCTTGGAAAGAATACCTCATTCCTCCCTCTGTGGTGCTGCTTCTCACTTAATGTTATTTTCTATCTTCTGGGTAACTGAGGCTGTTTTGGATGTTTTTCTGTCTTGATAAATCCAACCAAACAAATCCTTTCCTTTTAAGGTCTTTCTCAGACTTTTTCTTAAACTAATGTACTAAAAATGGGTGACATGATAAAATGATGGAGGGAAACCACTCGACCTAATGTTCAGAGAAGAAAGCTGCAGATGTTAACAGTTTCTTGAAAATTAATCTTTTCACTGGATTTTGTAATCAATTCAGGGAATGACCATTTCCCAGAGGTCCATTTAACCTTGGGTCCTGCTTTAAGTGATTTGTATACTCAATATTTACTACACAGCAGTGGTTCTGCAAGCATTGGCCTTGGCGTTTGTAAGGCTGGTAGTTGCTGGTAATTGCTGTTATCAGGAGCTCTGCCATCGGTGCTGGCTGGACAATGATGTGTGGTGTGCTCACCCAGCAGGTGCCCTGTCAGTCCCACTGCCTGTGCAGTCACACGGGATCAGCTGGTGTCCTGTTTGACTTTGGGTTCAAACCTGCAAATGGTTAAAATGGTTTAGAAATCCCATGGATGGCTTATTTGATTTTTATTTAGTTAAGCTCTGTGGAGAGCCATCACAAATAACATAGTGGATTACTTGGCAGGCTGAGACATCTGCTGGCACTTCCAAGGTAGACTACAGCAATGAAGTTTCCTGTTGCAGCATGCAGCAGTCTCTCTAAAACATACTGGTATTTAGTAGCAAATGCTATTGTATAGAGATGAAACTGTATGAAATTCAAGATTGTAGGCTTTGTCTTCAGAAAGCATAAGGATGTGCACTCCTGCAAAAGTTTTATGGTGAGACTGAGGGCTATTATTAGCAGTGCTGCATCCGTGGAGAAAAAGAGCTGACAGGGGAGTGAAACCAGATTCTGGACTTCAGTGCATCATGTTATTAGGAAAACTCTGTATGTACCTCATCAGTGCCTGTCCTGTTGGAAATTGAATTTAGGTGTGTAATTGATATGCTTGAAAGCCTACTAATGGTAATTCAATGCTTTAAACTATGTACTTGGTTTGCATAGTATTTAATGCCACATTTTATGCTCATTAGAGTTCATATTACACCTTTGTGCCTATTTGATAATTCAAGGATAACTCCAGCTGAGTCTTAATCATTCCTCCCATGTTACAATCATCTGAAAACTTTATGATCTTTCACGTTAATAGCTTTGTCGAAGTTGTTACTAGGTTAGCACCCTCAGGGTCCCAGCCATACAAACTTCCACAGAATGTATACCTTGACTTTCTTCCCTTTCTGCTTTTCACCCTGCTAAACAATTGCTGTTAGTTGCTGTAATTTACTCCCTGACTCTGTGGCCAGGGTCTGTCTTTTGTGCCTCCTTCATCCAACCCCTAAGCTTTTACTTGACAGCCATCCGACACCCTACAGCTCAGTCTTCCAGTTCTTTAGATGAATGATAAAATTCAAAAGCCTTGTAATTCAGCCTCTCCCTCTTTATACTCCTACTCCTGTGGCGTTCCCTTGTGATTGCTCAAGAAGTGTTTTTGATATGTCCTCTCCAAGTAGGATAAGAATCTGGAGGATGGAATGAAATTTGAATTGCAACTCTTGTCTCAAGATCCCTAAAAATAGCAGGAAAATTACTGTACGCTTTGTCCAAGCAAAACAAAGTCTAGATTATTGAAAATGCATGAACCATCTGACAGACAGAGATGATGTAGTTTAGTGAAGGTGAGTCTTAGTAGTAGGGTAGTAGCTGTTAAATACAGAGACTGAGGGGAAATAACCTCAAAGAAATGAAAGGAACAAACCTGTTTGTAGCTTGATGGGGATTTTTTTTTTTAATATTTATTCAAACCTAGAAACTTACTCCTGTGAGTACATTTTCAGTAAAAGCTAAGTTGCTTTTACTTTAGTAAAGGGTTTACCACCTTTCAGTGAGGAACATAGTACTTCAAGTCATTAAATCCAGCTCAGACTGAGGTACATGACCAGCAGCCATTTAATTCTGAACAGATCTTTGGTTTATCCAGCACTGAGACCTGGGGTCGACAGCATTCAAAATGATTGCCATGTAAATGCCATGTCAGATCCTGTTATGGTTATTAAGGCATTGTCCATTGTTGGTGGACAGAAGTTTCAGATTATATCCTCAGGAAAGGTGATACTAGTACAAAATCGTTCATGGTAACTCAAAGTACTATGATTGGTTGCAAACCAAACAGCTGCACCTCCTGGTTCATTTACCTAGAAAACATGGCGAAAGAATGGGTATATGAAAATATTTATAGTGAAAAGCATATTTTAGCTGCATAGCGCTGTGTAAATGTGCTTAGCTCCATTACTTGGCTCTACTTTCCATCCGTGTCATGAACAGCTTTGCAAGATACAGGGTTTGCAGGCAGCAATGGTATACTTTACCAGGCCGGTTGATACAGCTGGAAAAAAAGGGCACATTTTTGGATGCGGGGAGTTGTGTTTGGTCTGAAGTAGCTGTTCAGGCAGTGGCTGTGCAGTAACCAGAAGCAGATATCGATGTGTGTGTTCGTCAGCCTGATGAACTCCTGATAGGGAGTGACGTAACTTGTGGCTAGGGAGTAATTACAGTACTCTGCAATAGGAGTTCAGAGAGTGGTTAGTGCAAAGGGCTTACAGAGTTTTGTTGTCTTGCAAAGTAATTATGATCGTTAAGGAGGAACGAATGAGCACAAGTTACTTATTTACTGTGAGGTAAGGTCGTGTATATAGAAAGATTGGTGCACTTTTTAGGGATTGATGTTCCGCCAACCACCCACACCACATCCCTGGTTGATTTACTTTGAGCTCTTTAAGGTAGGGGTCTCTCTATCACATTGCAAGATCAGGGATATGGAATACAGATCTTTTTATAAAGTCCTTGGAGTGACACTTAAAAGCTTGCATTGCCCTTTGAAATACCCTATCACAAAAATATGCAGCAATACAGGCAGTATTTTTAACAAACTATAATGATCACTTTCCCACATGTACAGCAGAGGAGTGTGTCTTCCACCTATTGACTTCTGTAACTTCTAACATGACTTCTGTCGTTTTTTTTTTTCCTCCTAAATTACTGGACCTTGAAAAGTGTTTATTACAGTGGTTGACTATCTGAACTTGATACATTGACAAGCTGAACTGAGGTATTTGTAAGTGATATACTTCTGAAATGTATGTCAGTTTATCAGGAAGTGAAGTGGTACTTCACATTAGCATTGGCATTATTAAAAATCCCACCAAGCTCTGGTTGAATATATATATATACACACACTATAAATACTATAAATAAATTCTATAGTAAAAGCATATCATTCTGTGTCAGTAGCTTTTCACCAAGGAAGACAAAATAAATGTCTATCACTGTTTTTAACTGCATTTACCTGCTCTTAAATTATTTCTGCAATAAAAATCTGTACTATAAAAATATAACCATAAAATTATGTGATAACTTTACTGAAACTTAGCCTTTGATCTTTCCAGACTTCCAGACTGGGAATTCCAGATGTGTTATGTTGGCTTTGTTTTGTCTTTCAGATGATGATGTGGACTTAGAAGCTTTGGTAAATGACATGAATTCCTCATTTGAAAGTTTATACTCTACATGCAGTATGCAGTCGGAAACCACTCCGCTCCTTCAAAATGGTCAGCTCAACCGCAGTCAGTTGCCGTCCTCAGGATCTGGTGCACTGCAGCCCACATCTCCAAGGCAGAAGGTGCAACGGTCTCAGCCAGTGCGCATTATGGCAGTCAGGTAGGAACAACAGATCTACCTCCTTTTTGTTAGAGTTGTCTTGAACTAGCTTCAAAAGAACTACATTTTAAATAGGAGATAACTTTGGTAGGAGCCTAGTAGTGTTAGACTGGTCTTCTGCATAGGAACAAAGATGATCCAGGTAGATGAAGGACATATATTTTCCATGTATTTTGTAAAATGCAAAAATGTGGCATTATCAGCCTTTTTTAAGTCAATGCTTGATGTACCTGTAGTAGCAGACATATGTAGAAGTGTATCACTGGTACCAATTTGCAGAATTTACACTGTTTTACAGACTGTTAAAAATTCTTCTCTCAGGTATAGTGTCTACTGACAGTTTCTTTTATAAAACATAATAGATCATGTAGATAATGAGGGTACTCTCAGCTAGTTTTGATACAAAAAATGTGTCTCTTTGTGAAGGTTTCTTGGACGGTCCAAGACAAACAAAAAAAGGAGCATTTCATAGTTATTGAACTGTTCTTTCTAGAGCACTTTAAGCTCTTTCACTTCAGTGCGCTATGAGAGTCATTACAAAAAAAGTATTTAAGTTGTGTCCTTGGTGTCAGGATGGTGCCTGAATTCAAGCTTGAAGTGGAATACTTTTGCTGGTGACTGGAGAGTCTATAGGTGATGCTGAGGTTCTTAAAATCTTCTTTGTAGGCAGCAGGAGGAAGGGAGCTGCTATCAGCATGAGTAGGTAAATTGTCTGAATGAGAGAGATTTGGAGCTTTCCTTTCCTTCTGGTTTGTAGTGTCTGTGAAGAAAAGAGAAGTAATAATAAGAAAAGAAAAATCTGAGATGTGAAAAGGGTTGCTCTTAATTCTTTACACTGGTGTATTTTCTATAGGTATGGTATTAAGACAGTCAGCTTTTTGTATATGAAAAGGTAGTATGCAATAACTGCAGTACAATCAAGTCAGCTAATGGTGCAGTCATTTTTACAAGTATTTTGTATTTAACCTTGAATAGGGCTGTACTAGAAAATGCACTCTCTAGAGTACTATAAGTATGTTTTGTAAATATCAAATCAAAACACGTCATTTAAACTGTTTTTGGCATTTTTGAACTTAGCAAGTCTTTTCTGAGAACACTCTGCCTTTCTGAACTCTGAACTTCTATACACAGAAGAACATTGTGTGTTAATCATTAAATAAAATAATGGTGAAACTTTTATTCAGGGTTATGTAGACCCCTTCGAGGGGGATGGCTGTGCCTTTTTAGCATCCAGAACAGAATGGTTGTCTGTAATACTTCTTTTAAAAGCACAGTTTGCTGTGTGAGTCAGTCATGAAGTAAGTGATGCCCTACAGGAGTACAGGCAGAGCAGAGCGCATTTTAAGAAAACCGCACCTTTCTAATTGTATCGAGTCTGTAGTTCCACTTCTTACAACGGAGGTCAGTCAAAAACTTGCAATACAGAGCACTATTACACAGCTGCTGATGTGACAAATCTCCTGGGCTGAAGAAATCTTACACCGTCCTTTACCCTGTGCCATAAGAAAGTACGCACACGGGCAGCACAACAACAACAAAAAAGAAAATCAAGCAGGTCAAGTAGTTGTTTGCATGGCTCATAGTTATGGTTGGAACTTGCTATTTGTAGCAAAACCCCAAATCTGTAAGGCTTAGTCGTGGAACACCAAGGCAACTAAATTGCAGGATAGAGTTACCTGCGGAGCAGAGGTCCCAGTATTTATTTTACCAGCCCCCCTGTTTTGGTGCAGACAGAGCCAGGGAGCATGCCTAGAGTGGGACATGCTGCCAGAGGCAAACCCAGCAGTTTTCTCCTAGGCATTTCTGTTTAGAAGGCTCTGCCTGCTGTTAGGCATGGGAAAAAATGAGAGCAAACTGAGTTTTTAATGATTTGTGTTGCAAGTCCCGGAGTTAGTTGTCTGTATCTGGAAACTTCCACAGTTGCCACTAGATGGTGCCTTCTGCCAAGGTGTGGCAGGCCAGCCGGCTGCCGGGGCACGCAGTACATCTGTTTTGGTGCAGACAGAGCCAGGGAGCATGCCTAGAGTGGGACATGCTGCCAGAGGCAAACCCAGCAGTTTTCTCCTAGGCATTTCTGTTTAGAAGGCTCTGCCTGCTGTTAGGCATGGGAAAAAATGAGAGCAAACTGAGTTTTTAATGATTTGTGTTGCAAGTCCCGGAGTTAGTTGTCTGTATCTGGAAACTTCCACAGTTGCCACTAGATGGTGCCTTCTGCCAAGGTGTGGCAGGCCAGCCGGCTGCAGGGTCACGTAGTACATCTCCAATGGTGATGCTCTAGCAGTAAGGAAACCTGAAGTGATCTGTGTGGTCATGAATAGGTCTTATATCCTATCAGCTTTTCTGTGGCAACCGGCAGACTTTAGTTTTCCTTTTGGAAAATGGGCAGTAGAGGCTGAATCAAACTTGAAACCCTGTTGGTCCTACGTAGATTCGTGAGGTGTATCTTGAGAGATGCAGGCTTGTCTGAACACTAACCATACAACTAGCATAAGGTGAGAGGGTGTAACTGCAGTTTATTGCTCAAGCTGAGTCTTTGCATTTCCATTTCTGCAGGAAGTGCAGAGCTACTTGGAGCTGAAATCTGGTATTGTAATGAGGTGACAATATCGGTTTCAGTCTCACCTGACTTTACAGGGGTACACCTTCACTTGCAGATCCACGTGGAATTTGGCTCCAAGTGACTGCTGTTGTGTTCCCCTCTTTTATGTTGGTTTGTGAGAGCTTAACTGACTTTCTGGCACACAGAGCTTAAGCTTGTGAATTAGTGCTTACAGCAGCGACTACAGACAGGTATTTTTGTTTATTTTATGTGCACAGTTAACCAAGTAATCTAGTTATAAGCAAAACAAGCATAGATGCCTAACTGATCATTTTTCACATGCAATTACCCACTTCGTGATTGCAGTTGCTGTAACAGCATAGTAGTTGCTTAGAAAAAGAGTGGGTTTGATTCCTTTGCTTTAGTGTCATTATCATAAATGGTGGGGCAGAAGATCCAGGTCTAGTGATGTCAGTTTGCTCCTCTTAATTCTTAGTGCTTCTGTGTTTTTAGGCGTCTTCAAGAAGAAGAACAGCAATTCAGAACATCATCTTTGCCAGCCATCCCAAATCCCTTCCCAGAACTTTGTAGCCCTGCAAGCTCTCCAGTGCTGGCCCCTGGATCTTTACCTCAGAGTCAACCTGCTAGTAAGCATGTGAGTACTGGACATAGCTCTGGGTCATCCATTAATATTCAAACCATCACTGGCTTATTTCAGTTTGAAGACGGAAGGAAAGTTTCAGGATAAGTAGAAACACTTGTGTAGGCCTCGTTTGGGAGTAGGGCAGCACTGGCTGAGAGAGTGTCTTCAAACAAGTTTCACACCTTTTTTTAAAAGGTTGGTAAGAATGAAGTGTAAAAATGAAGGAAGTCTTTCAGATATGTGCATGCTGTGAATGAAGCAGTAATGCCTAATATCTTTTGAATTTTGTTATAATGACTTAACCAAGCAGAAGTCAAGTTAATTAGGTTAGAATTGGAGGAGGATCTCTGCATGTTATACTGCATATTCTAGGTGCCACAGAGACACTGAACATCTGTTCCCTTCAAGGACGCGGTGCTGCTTTGTTTTGCTGTTTTTCCATGAAGCTGCTCAAAAAAGCAAAAGATAATCTTCTCAGAGCATGTAACTAGGCACAGCTCCTTGTAATGGGACTTGAGAGCAGTGTCCCACAGAAAATTGGTTAAGCAGCTTTCTGGGTTCTTGGCAGTGAAGGTAGCATAGACTGTTCTCTCACATGGTCCAGAGCAATAATCTCAGTGACACTGCAAAGTTTTTCTTCTTTATCCTACTCTGCTCTCTGAGAAACAACCATCTTGTTTTGCATCAGTCCTTGAGCATGTCTAAAGACTAAAGCTGGGCTCAAAAACCTTTATGTTACTATCTGTGCTGACTTGTGTGGAGATGAAAAGATGGGTTGCTCTTGCTGACTATTGGCTTAGAACAGTTCTGTGCTTGGATACCCAAAAATACGATTATGTTCTGTATCACTACTCAGGTTGTAGGTAGCTCCTATGCCTGCTCTGACTGATAAAAGGGTTTGGGTGGACAAGTCAGCTACAAGCAGTAGACCCTAATGCATGCCCTTGCATCTTCTGTATTTGCTTTACATCACCATAAACAGCTGTTTGCTTTCTTGAAAGACCCAGTGCATCTTCACTGGTTTTACTGAACTTCTTATATGTACGAGGCCACTGAGATAACCAAACAGTGGGAATTTAGCAGGTCCTCATCAGAGGCCTGGGTACTGGCTAAGCACAGAGGTGGTTTTGCCAAGGCTGTACTAATCTGACTCCAAGGAGACAAAACAAGGGGCAATTCTGCCTCCTGGCACTTGCCAAGAGGACAGCACTGTGGCTGCCTTTGAGACAAACTGAAGCTGTTGCTGAACCTGTATTTTTGCCTTTGCAGTTTCAGGAATTCTTTGTCTTTTAACTTTATGTTCTACTAAAATTAACCCAGCCACCCTAAAGATTGCTTTCTAACACCTTAAGAACTCTAAATGATTTGTACATCTGTTTTTGATTGAATTTATAAACTAGTGGTTTAATAGCACGTAAATATAAAAGTAAACCTTCTTTTAGTGTATGTAAGAAGGTGGCTATAAAGGGAGAATAAAAGTAGATTTTTTCCTAAAGTTTACTTTAAAAAAAATTATCTAATTTTAAAAAGGAAAATTCTGACTTTTTGAAAGCCTAAAATGAAATAAATATTTATATAGCTTAGATATGCTTGCTGATGAAGTTTTTAATCAAAGACGATCTATTATTCTGGTAAAACCTTTTAAGGTACAAGATGAGGATGTAAAACATGTTGGACAATAGTGGTTTCTTTTGTAAATTCAGATATTCAGTTTATTGACTTGTTGGAGGCAGATGAGAAAGACTGGTCCAGAGTGAGGGAAGGATAGGAAAGTGTTCTTTTCCTCTCTGATGAATTATTTCTCTCTTTAATGGAGGAATAGAGGAACAGAACTGAAAAAGTTCTCTAGTTTTAAAGTATTGATGGACAACAGAAAAAAAGAGTAGGTTTAGTTCATGAATGAAGAAAACTCTTGGAGTATTGTTGAATGACAAAGTTACCTGTCTGTTCAGAGTCCTCATAGGATGTTAGTTACGTTTAATCCAGTTCTGTTTCCCTTCAGTGGAGTCTGCTAAACATCATGAGTAAAAAATGAGTAACTTAAGCGTTATATGTCTTTCCAACTTAATCTCACTAAGAAAAAAAAGTTTTGGAGTTTGAGTAAATTATTTTAAGACATGCTCTTGCTTAGAGAAATGTCCATAGATACAATATAAAGTACTGGTTAACAACATAGGTGATGAGCTTAGTTGAAGGACTGCAATAGCACATTTTAATGGCTGGCAGTTAGTGAAAATGAGTTGTGTTTTTAAGAAGAATATAAATACATTAAATGCAAACCAAGATAATGATGCTTAACTTCAGGTTCTGTGTTTGCAGATTATAAACAAGGATTAACACTGGAGATTGGAATGAGCTAGTCTGATTAAATGGAATATATGAGATGTTATTGAAAAGTAATTCCCTCGGTGCCTCTCAATCATTTGTGGGTAAATTGTCCTCCTGTACTGGGCACTGGTGAGGCCATGCCTTGAATACTGTGTTCAGTTTTGGGCCCCTCACTGCAAGAATGATGTTGAGGTGCTGGAGTATGTCCAGAGGTGATTGTCCTCCTGTACTGGGCACTGGTGAGGCCATTCCTTGAATACTGTGTTCAGTTTTGGGCCCCTCACTGCAAGAATGATGTTGAGGTGCTGGAGTATGTCCAGAGAAGGTCAACAAAGCTGGTGAAGGATTTAGAGCACAAATCCTATGCGCAGCAGATGAGCGAACTGGGATTCATTAGTTTGGAGAAAAGGAGGCTGAGGAGACACCTCATCACTCTCTACAGCTACCTGAAAGGAGGTTCTGGTGAGGTGGGGGACAGTCCCTTGTCCTGTTACTTGTTACTTTGGAGAAGAGGAAACGGCCTCAAGTTGCACCAGAGGAGGTTTAGGCTGTATATTCAGAAATATTTTTTTACAGAGAAGGGTGGTCGTGCACTGGAACCGGCTTTCCAGGGAGGAGGTGGAGTTTCCACCCCCCAGGGAGGTGGTGGAGTCTCCACCCCTGGAGGCGTTTAAAAAACATGTATATAGAATCATCTGGTTGGAAGAGACCTTTAAGATCATCGAGTCCAACCGTTACCCCTGCACTGCCAGGATCCCTACACCATGTCCCTCAGCACCAGATCCACACAGTTTTTAAACACTTCCAGGGATGGGGACTCTACCACCACCTCCCTAGGCAACCCGTTCCAATGCTTAATAACCCTCTCTGTAAAGAAATTTTTCCTGATATCCAACCTAAACCTCCTCTGGCGCAACTTGAGGCCATTCCCCCTTGTCCTGTCATTCTCAATATGGGAGAAGAGATTGACCCCCACCTCCCTACAACTTCCCCTCAGATAATTGTAGAGAGCAATAAGGTCCCCCCTGAGCCTCCTCTTCTCCAGACCGAACAGTCCCAGCACTGAGGGACATGGTTTAGGGAGCCTGGCAGCACAGGGTGAGCAGTTGGACTCACTGATACTGAAGGTCTATGTGTAAATAGGTGAATGGTAGTTCCAGCCAGCAGTGTTGCAGCTCTGATCACACAGGGAACCACAGTGCATGCGTGGCGGGAGGAAATGTTGCCTTTGGTCGACTCATATTTAGGTGACTTGAGGGGGACCTGTGTTAATGTAGTCTTAGGGGATTTCAGAAAGGAGTGGCTATTTTCTTTGCCAACTGTGTGAACTAGTGGGGGTCACTGGGCAGCTGGTGTGTCTGACACAACTTCATAAGAAACAAAGTGTCGTTAGTATTGTTCCTCATGGAACAACACAGTCTTATTTTTTAATAACTTTAAAATACAGCTCTGCAATGATAAAACCTAGTAGTGGTTTCACAAGAGGAGTTTAAAGATCCAGTCGTGTTAAACACAGAATGTTCTCATGTCATACTGCCAAGCCTTGGGCATGAAAAAATGCTGGCTCTGTGCAGTTCCCAGTATATTGTTCCCTATAGGAAAAGTATGCATGTGTGAATGAAAGCGAGTAAAGGAGCTTTCAGGTCATAAAACTTGAATTCTGTCTGCAGCTGAAAATAAACTGATGTGTCTTGTCATATGCAAAATTTTATTGATGTAGCTGGAGACATTCTTGTTAAATGATTCTGATCCTTCTCCTTACTTTTTTCATGCAGTTGCCACCACTTTTTTTAACAAGCGGTTTGCAAGATTGCTTATGCAGTGCTCTGTTTCATGCTCTTTTGCTTTGCTCAGCAAAGAAAGGTAAAAGTGGTGAAGCAATGAAAAGTAGCTGTAATAAAGCCTTCTTTTTTACAGTAGTTTTTTTCCTTATGATGATGAAGCATTTTTTATCTTACTCAAGTGCACATTTCAAGAATAATTTCTTTTTTTTTTTAAATGTTTTTTCTGGGATCCATTGGGTAATGGTGCAGTTTCACCACAGAGGAAGCAGTATGACACCTCTAACTCTGCTGCCAGTCATGCACTGAATACTGCTTGTAAAGCTGATAGCTGCACCTGCTCCCCAGAAGACAGAGAACACTGAGAAATAACAAGTCTTCTGTACTAGCAGAAAACTAAACAGGTGTAGGCACATAAGATAGTAATTTAATGGGAGCATCAGTATATCCATTGGGGTGGTAAAACTGGAATGTTAGGCTTATTGAAATCACTGCAAATTTTAGCTTTTTTTATTTGACTCTGAATAATCTTCTCTAGTTTAGGAAAAAAGCCTAAATTAAAGTACTGTGTACTTACTTTTTTTTTTAAACACATAGGCAGGTTAAGTAGCTAACACATAATTTAGTAGTAAAAGACTTAGAGAAATAACTGAACCTTTAGATAGCATTTCAAAGGCTATCCTGCACTGAGCAGCCTCCACAGTGGCAGGATCTGAGCTAATGTGGTTGTGTGACCAAACACATCTAACGGTAGAGGTTAAGAAATGACTTGTAATTAAACAGGTATATACTCCTTGAGAGTTCGGCGGTACGATCCTTCATTACAGTTCTGCAGGTGGAAACAGCCCACATTGAGCTAAGTTTACAGTGAGAAAGAAATGTTAGATGTCAACCTGTTGATGGTGAATGGCATGTGGTTCTGTAAAAATTGGCACCACTGAAATTTTAGTAACGTAGTCAACCAGCTGGTCAGTACCTGTGCAAAAAATACCAACTGTAGCTGTGAGTCAGCGGCCACTTAAGCTACTGATGTGTGAGGGAGACTCTGCAGGTTTGGAGAAAGTACGACCCTTCAAGCAATAGCTGTCAAAAAGCTTCTTGAGTTTTGAGTCAAGAGCAGCGTTATCTGTGAGCTTGGGCAGAAGGAGACTGATGGGAGAGGAGCTACCTGATCAGTGCATGCCCAAGTGTTTCCTCCTCTATCATGTGTCATTCTAAGTACTACCCATCTGCCTCTCACCTCGGAGCCCAGCCGCAAGCTGGGAGAAACCTCATCAGACCTCTGCGAGCATGGAAGTGCTCCCACTTTCCATGCTGCGAAAAGCAGGCAAAGCAAGAGCGGGAAGGACATTTTCTGGGTGACATCATGGGGCATTGTAAGACCATTTGGTGAGGTTTTTTTCCTCTCCCTTTTCCCCACATCTTGTTTGTAAAACGCATGCGCGTCTAAAACACAAGATCACCCCATGTCTGAGGGGGATGGTGTTTGACAGCTGGGAGAAGGGACAGCTGAAAGTTTTTAAAACATCATTTTCTTAACAGGATAAATGTTTGTCTAAGACAACTGGAAACCAGAAAATTACACCAAACCAAGACCAAACATTTGTCCAAAAGATTGCTAAAAACATCAGACAGCTAGGTTACCGCTAACTGAAGTCCATCTTTGTGTTGTTGGTATAAACTAGGAACTGGTTGGTAACTTAGGATATAATTTCTGGTTGTGTACAAATATTTTGGAAAAAGCATGCAATAATTACATGTAGGTCACTGCAATGCCACAGGATATTAGGCTAAAGTATCTTGTGTGAGTCAATGAAGCTTTCAACTGTAAAAATAGGGCAAATTTCTCACATCCCTCCCTCTATACAGCCCAGGCAAACTTCCAAAATGCAGTTTGATGTACCAAAATTATTTACTCTTTTCTAGCAAATTAAATTCACAAATGGCTATGAATTAATGCCACTCTTATTTCCAGATTTAGTTACCCTTCAAGGGAATGCCTTTAAACAGACTTCTGAGTTTTGTTTTAATTACATGTTAAGATGCACATTTTTAAAATTTTTCTTTCAGTAAAGCTTTTATATTGTCTCTTTTGAAGACAAGGATGTTGATTTCCAAAAGAGAAGGCTGTATAAAAATAGGAAGTTTTGTATAATGAAACCTTTGTGTACTAAGTTAGATTTTGCCTGTGTGACAACAAATTTTGTCCTTAATCCTGTGGTGGAGTCACCTTTAGCAACAAGCCATTTTGAAAATAAATACCGGCATCAGGTTGAGTGCACAGGACTTTACTTTCTCTGAACAGGCCAAATGCTATAGCTGGATTAATCTGGACAATTCTTTAGGTCCAGGCATTCCCTTTGACGCGGCTTTAAAATATGGATTTTCTTGGGTATCTACCATGATATATCATGTTATTTCTCTCAAATCTTTCTTTGAAGCAAGGCTCTTAAGCTAAATAAATAAATCATACATAAAATGCTCTGTGGCATGTTTTTTAAGAAAGCTGCAATTGGGAAAGA
The DNA here is from genome assembly GCF_000710305.1 of Buceros rhinoceros silvestris. Lineage (NCBI taxonomy): Eukaryota > Metazoa > Chordata > Aves > Bucerotiformes > Bucerotidae > Buceros > Buceros rhinoceros. The sequence continues at coordinate 22,795 of NW_010407505.1, read as the reverse complement.
TGAGGTCCCCGCCGCTGGGCTGTGATCTAAGTATATGGAAACAGGCCTTGCGCTTCCCTGAGTGCCTCTCTCTTGTTTGCAGAAGTAATACTGTCCCGAACTAAATGAGCTGAATTTGATAGACAGTGTAGGAAAGACACTGCATTACTTGTCATCTTGACCCCTGTGTCACATGAACATGTTGTCCTGTTACTCCTGAAGAAATCAGGCGGTTGAGCTCACATGGTTTTAAGTCTCATTTGCTTGTTACTGAAGAAGAGAGTAATGAATAACTGAAAACTAAAGAGTCTGCTGGAGCGAGCTAAAGACAGGCATCCTCAGCGCTGTTCGTGCTGGGCGGTTGGTGGGTCTGAAGGCTATTCAGCTGGAGCCCCACGGACGCTGGAGCTGCCATGGACTGGGATCAGTGCTGAGTCAAAGATGCTGTTTCTCCTTCCTCACACGTGTTACAGGAAGGAGCTTGGCAGTAGAAAGAAATGAGTCTCTTCATTCTTGCTTTTGGAAAGTGCCAGAACAGTAGTTACAGTCCCAACGTGAATTACTGGAAATACTAAGGGCATCTCACACTCAAACCCAGAAGTATGTTATTTGTTGGGATTTTTTGTTTTTAGTGACACAAACCTGGCCCCACTCCCAGGGGCATTTTGGCTCCCAACCCATAAGCGATGCTTCGGCAGCAGGAGCATGCTGGGAAGAGGGCTGTGTGGTCAGGAGCAGCAGCAGCATGCTGGGGGATGAGTTGCCTAGCCAAGGGTGGTCTGGCACACTCCACAGGGCGGGACCGGCCCAACCAAACCTGCTCTGCTGTGCACATATGCTGGTGGCCCCACTGGATGTTCAGCCACACAGTAGTGCTTGCAGTTGTTTTAAAAAGCTGTTTTACAGTAGTGACACCATTGCAAATAACCTTTAGGACTGGCTTGTGTAAATACTGAGCAGTCTGTAGGATATGCTGCAGCAGCAGTGTATTAGCATATTCACACTAGATTTTTGTGTGTACATCTTCGTTATGTGTGCCCTTGCACGTTTTTATTGTGCCACATGACTCTTGCTATATTTTGTTAATGACACAGCTGAGAATATAACTTAGCCATTCGATGCTTTGATCAGGAATTGACAGAATTGAGAAGCAATCAGGCTGATAGTGCAGGGGAAAATTGGGAAAACGTAAAGGAGGGAAATTCTAATTCTCTCTGTGCCTAGCAAGGCAGGCAGGAGTGGGTTTGGGTGTAAACATCAGTGCAGTGGGGAATTAAAAAAAAAAAAAAAAACAAACTCGCCAAAACCCAAGAACTATATTGAGTTATTGTAATTACACCCATAAGTGAATGGTTGAGTTGAGTCAGAGATGTCATAACTTTATACTGATAGTCTTTAAGGAGTTGCTCAACAGAGTGGGAATAGCTACGCTGAGTCTCAGCCACCGTTGCTATCTGGACTCAAGGTGTGAGTTCAGCTCAGCTTTATACGTTTTGGGTAGAAATGTTTTTGGTCCCCTGTTACCCAGTAGGATGGATGCGAGAAAGCACCAACTCAAAGGTTAGAGCCTCTGCTGCTTATCCTACAAGACCTTGTGGCATTATGTTGTTGCCAGCAATCAGTGGGTGGGTTAACCATGAGGTAGGTCCTTTCTGAGAGGTGAGCTGAGGCAGCCCTTACAGAACTGTGCTGGCACCTACAGCTGAGCTGCAGGTGATTCCCCAGTGGATCTGTGGACATATATAGTGCAGAACTGAGAAGATGCCCAATTTTTTGCTTGCTTGCTGGCATCTCCTTCTAGGGATGGAAGGCAAAGCCAGTGTTTAGTTTGTTTGTTTCCCAACCATCAGTACAGTGGTTTCTTAATATCAGGAATAATGATGTTCATTCACAGCAGGAAAAGCTTCTTTGGACTTGTTGTAATTACCTGGACAGTGAACTGTGCCCACATTTAAAGTGGAAATCTGTTTAAAATGTCTGTCTTCACTTAGGTTGTGTTTGTGTGTGGGCGCACAGGAGAAGAATGAATTTGCAGTTGGTGTGGTAATGGGATGTTTATGCATTGCTCCAGAGCTTGCAGATAGGGTTTTGTTCCATTTCCTAAATAGAGGGGATGTTAGCTGGAATTTAATAACATTTTTGTATTAGAAAAATACCACTGAGTTAATTAAATCATTGTGGGATGAGTTTCAATTCTCTGTGCTCTTGATTTATAGTCTCCTTATTGCTATCAAATTCTCATTGTATTATTCTTTCTCCTAATAGGAGTGCAGAATTGCTGTACTAAAAAGTTATTTTGTTTAATTAGCGTAAGTACCTTCAATCTTTTCTTCAGCCTGGCTGTAATCTGAACATCATTTACAAAGCTCACATAAAAGCAAGTTTAATCTGGACTTGTTAAAAGGCAAGCCATCACTGATTCATAAAAGCTACGTGTCATGTTTCTCCATTGGCGTTAGGATTGCTGCTTCTCTCCAATGGTAGACCCTGCTGCTGCCAGGGTTATTGGACCTGTTTTCTCCTGTTGCTAAGGGGAAATGAATAGCACTTGAAAGCAATATGGGTTGACTATCAGCTGGAAGTTTGCATGTGAGACCCCATGTTGAGTGTGGGATGTTTCTGGGAAACATGGATAAAGCAACTTTTGTCTCAGCAGACTTACTACCAGTAAAATTTCATAAACAGCAAAACAAAAACTGTTCTGCAGGTTTTCATAGGGGAAAGGTGTGCAAGTGGAAGAGACCTGTAAAAGCTGCTTCTGTTTCTCACCAAACCGGTGCCCTATTAAAGCACTTAGGTCTTTTCAACCACCCTTTATCTGCCTGGATCCCTTGTCTGCCCAGAGCAAGAAACTGCTCTGCTTTTTGAGAATATTAAGATACAGACTGAGGATGCTGCTTTACCCCTCCACACACCCAATGTCTGTGGTGTGCGCTGCCCATCCAGACATCTAGGAACATCATCCCCATCTTCGCCTTGTGATTGCCGAATGGCCAATGCCATTGTGGGAAGCATCAGGCTTGCAGAAGCAGTGCTCAGCAGCCACGGAGGGCACCAGTGCAAGGCAACGAGGAAACAGCTTTGAGGAATCAGAATCAGTGGCTTTGAGTGCTGGGAGCAATGTCTGTGCTCTGAAGCCATGGGGGAAGGTTGGCTGCCTCACCCTATGGTGACCTGGCGCAGTGTTCCTTCTCTTGCCTTTTAGGTTCACCTTTAAAAAAATAGCATTTCCCTACTATCCTTGCAAGAATAGATACAAAGAACAGGAACAAGCCATCCCTAAGGAAAAAAACACTAATTAAAAAACGCCTGAAAAACCAAATGAGTTGCCACACATTGGAAAAGAGTATTCTAAGGTAAACAACAGTGTCCTGATAGTAAAACACCAGGATTTACTTCTATGGACAATTTGCCCTCTGTGAATAATTTTTTAGCTTGTCCTTGCATACAAACTGTTAAGAGCAGCTAATTACTCTGAAGTAACTTGATTGTCATACTGTTGCTGGTGACACTTGCTTTCCCTGTTGCTTACTAAAATTCACTGCATGTGAGCCAATCACAGTATTTCCAGACTTTATAAATAACTTTACAGATGTTTGCAGCAATTGCTATTCTCTAAGTACTCAGTTATGTAGAACCAAGCTATAGGTGGGATCTTTGATAAGTGTCAGGTATCAGGTACAGTTTTAGCATTGAAAAACACCTGTCATGCTGCAGTTTATGAATGCTCATTAGTAAGTTGTCTCAAACTGCAGAGAAGGGTTTTGTTGAAGTGTTTCAAGTATTTTTGTGTGTGTGTATGAACGTATATACGAGAGGATCAAAAGATTGCTTGCTATATTGTCACACACCTTGTAATGGATTTATGGAGCAGCTTGAAAAGACATAAAATATATAAAGATCACCCTCCTCTTCATTAGGCAAAGAACTGAAAGCTGATGTTACAGGAATAACAACAGCTGGTCATGCAAATAAAACCTTGTATTCAATGTTCTCCAAGTATTTTTCTGTATTATGTGCTGGTTTGTTCTATGGATGTTTTTCCATGGCTGACCTTTGAACTTTTTTCTTCAACGAACTCGCTTGGCAGAGCTCTGTGAAGCTCCTCCAAGTGAGGCTGAGCCTTGCCTCTTGTGTTACAGCTTTGTCAAATGAGTATCTCTGATAGGCAGACTCAAATAATGTCAGGTTGAAAAATGGCCTTGCTATGCTTGAAGCTAATGTCGTTCCTCTAGTAGCATTTAAAAGGTCCTAAAGATGTTTGAGAATGTACTAATAATTTCCTCTTGTTTTGCTTCACCAGAGGCGCTAAGGCTGCATTTTACTCCTGAATGTGGATCCAGTCAGTGTTTTAAATGCTACTTGGTTCAAGCTTTGTTTATGCTTTTTTGTTTTTCTTTGAGCATAGTTATCCATCATGATATGCATCCTAGTCTGTTGTGGGTTTTGATTGGTTTTTTTTGGGGAGGGGGTTGGGGAGTTTTTTGGCTGCACATCTGCAGAAAGAGGCTGTCATTCCGGGGAGCGGAGTGATTGTCAGCTGGGGGGCAGGACAACACCACATTCATCTCCAGGGGTAGATAATGTGTGTTTCTAACCATTTGTAGTGAGACATTTCTTAATATTTTCTAGGTTTTGAGTAAAAAGGGAAAATTAGGAGGCAGTCAGCTATATTCGTGCGAAAGTACTGTCAATGTAATTACCCTTTGCTCTCAGTGAACATTTAGTTCTGCATTACACTGCACACAAGTTACAAATGAGCATTTGCTTACAGGCTAATTAAGCCTAGTTTAGAGCAGTACTTACTTGCAACACTTAAAGCAACACAGAGGAACTTGAAGCCGATCTGGCTAACAAGAAATTAACTTTATGCTCTGCCCAAGGTTGCACTAGATGCTGTGTCTGTAAGGTTTCATTACTGCTTGCACTCTTAAGTGCATGGAATAGCACTTAGGCAATCTCCAGAAGTCACTTGAGGATTCAATCTATAGCAGGAAATTCTAAAAGAAGTGAGACAGGGCGAGGTCATGATGGAGTCTTTGAATGGGTAGAGAAATTGCTTGTGCAGCAAATGCTGGCTTTGAGTGTCTCTAGCAGTTCATCCATCAAACACGTGTCCAAATGGATCCAAGTTGAAAGACTGCTATGTTGATGTATAACCATTAAAATGAAAGAGCTGAATGAACTTCATAGAAAGCTTTCTAAATATTACTTTTATCCCTTAAATAAATAAATAATCTAGTAGTTCTGAAAATGGTGAAATAAATTTTACAGCACTGTAAATACGCTCACATTGGTTTCTTCTCTTTGCCTCTTTCTCAAGCCTTCGGTAACATACAGCTTTAAAAGCAGTGGTGGCCAACTGATCCGTGTCTAAAAAAATTGGTGGAGGATGTGCATGCTGTGCATGCAAAGGGCTTGTTTTTCCCCTAAGCTGGAGTCTTGGAAGTGCCGATCACCCCACATTCAAATAGCAGCCATTAGGGAAGGGGAGACCCTAGTAGAATTCCAGCAAAAACAGTATTAAAAATGCTTATAGTGCCAGACGTGATTCACGGTGACTGCATTCCTTTATGAGTTTGCAGCAACTTCTGCTTTCTATGTAGTAGAGACAAACTCAATTACAATTATGTCTTTTCTGAACGTATAACCGCAGAGTACCTGAAGGTGCAACTTAGAGGCAGTATCAGAGCATGAGGACGATGGCACACGGAGGAATTAGTTGCTTTTCTTGGTGGACTGCTTCATTACTCTATTTCCAATCTGAAAATGTAGGGAAGTAGAAACGATTTTTTTTTTCTCTTAAATTATGTAGCAATATTTAAATAGAATGTCAAAGCAGTAGCATCTCACTGATTTTAAGAAACACATGAGAAATATTTGAAGAGAAGGTATTTAAAGTCTGAGTTCATGGTAGCTGAGATTGCTTGGCTTAGATTTGTGTCCCAGTGCAGAACTATGAACCTGATACGAAAAGACTTCTTTCATTATTTGTGTACAAACCCACTTCTGTTGGTGCAAAACTTGCACAAGGCCACTCTCCCTCCAGTGACTTAGCAAATCTTTTGGAAGGATGTTGAAGAGTGTTTCTTTATGCTGAGTGATTCTCCTTTTTCATTAAAACCATAATAAAGTATTTTTGGGAAGGATATATTTGACTTTGCATGACATAGTTGCAAGTTAAATTTGTGTGTTGCAGCTGAACTACCAATATCTAGAATTAAGTACCTGTATTGAATTATAAAAGGTGTGCATTAATCCAAGGCAAACTTAGAGGTCTTTACATACAACAGACCATCAGTAGGAATGGCCATGCTTTTCATATTTGCTGTGCAGTGGCACTTTTTTTGCTGCTGGAAGTAGCATGTAAACTAATGAACATATCCAGCATAGTTGCTTTTCCCAGCTATAGGCAGCCCTTTCTTGAATCTCAGTGTGCAAGAAGTGGAGGTCAAAGTCTTTAACTTTGGAGGAGAATACTGAAATTTCTTGCTGAAGATAATCTTCACCTTTTTGTGTCTAGCTTGGTATTGTGTTATGTTTGTATCAGCGGTTGGCTCAAACTCAATGTACAAGTCTCATATAAACTCTGACAGAGCTGGGTTTAATCACTCTGAGGTTATCAGACCTCTGCTGTCAGATTAATGATAGTCCAAATCTTTTACTGTCCTTCTGCTCTTCAGGCAGCTGCTTGCTTCATGTTAAAAGCAACATAATAATAGCAAGTGTTAATCTGGGGCCTTTGCATGTACTCTGCGCCTCCTCACCCAAAGTTATGCTAGTCCATGCAGGAACAAAAAATTCTTTACAGAACTGTATCTCTTTGCCTTTAAGTTTATTCTGCAGTAAAACTGAAACAAAACTTCCTACAAATACCACTACTATAGGTAATACTTTTTTACACTCTGTGGTATCTTCATTGTTATATTCGAGGGCTGCTCTGAAAGTAATGCCTGCTATTTTATTCTATTGGCCTGTGACATCAAAGGCAGATGTTGGTGGCCTGGCAGTAGAGGCTGAACCCTCCCACCAATATTCCATTGAATTTTGTTGCCGTACGACAGACGGCAGCAGAGGGACCGTCTGGCAAAAGGGCGTCTGACATGGGAGCATGTGTGAATTGAAGAGGTGTGATTGAATTTCTTCATGAGGAAAAAATGGCACCCACTGACATTCATTGATGCTGCTGAACGTTTATGGAGATCAATCAATGGGTGTCAGCACAGTGGGGCGGTGGGTTGCACATTCCAGCACTGGTGACAGGGACGGTGGGTCCCCTCCCCTAGTGCAGGTTTTTACAAGCACGGCACACAGGCTCTTTTTCATCGCTGGTGAAAATGCACAGCCCATACTTTATAGCTGAGAATTTGCTTTATCCGATAGTGTTACTGTGCTCTGTGTATCTGTTGCAGTTTCCATGGAAATAAATAGGAGGCAGTACTTTTGGAGTGACCTACATGTATCATTATTACTACCTCTTATTATCTACATACTTACATAATATTAGGCAGTTATTTATCACAGCTTTTCATGGTGTCAAGAAATATGATCACCTTTAAACAGTCTTTGGGTGAGAATTATTTCTGTGAACTTTGGTTATATAAAAATTAAATCTCTTATTTGCGTTGCTTGCCTGGGTATCTCCAGTCAGTGGAGAGATAGAGTACACCTTTCAAATACCTTCATCTTAGGGTAGCAAAACTATAGAAAATGATAAATTGCACTAAAATGCCTCTTTCTCTTTCCATTGACCACAGTGGGAACCTGAATGATTAATGAAAAATGTGCTTTGACTGAGCTAGCTTTGGCTAGCGACAGCTGGAATACTACCACCTCACGGGTGAAATGCAAACCAAACCTACTAAACAAAGTAGTGATCTGCGATGGAGAAGATCCTTCTCCTAAGTTAACAAGGTGTTTTATTAGGACCAAATCTGGCTTTGTTTCTAAGTGGGAAATTTTTGTGATTGCCTGAATGGCCAACCTTCTCATCAGTTACTACTCCTGGAAGAAACAGCGGAGTTTGTTTAGCTAGAGACATGCTGGCAGCTGCAGCGCTGATGGTTTTTTCCATTATCTGTTAAGGGCCTGTGAAAAATTATCAGTTCCTAACCACATTCTTGTCATGCACATTAAAGTCAGTGCTCTTCCACACATCTCCTTAGTGTTTTAACTTAGTACGCACCGTTCAGACATCTGAGGTGGCCGTTCTTGGTAGACGAACATATATAAGATTTGGGAAGGGAATAGACATTTTCATGAACAGATTCTTCTAGCCGTTGGTACTTTATATATGACAGTGATGTCAATTCTTGTAAATTTTTTTTTTTTTGAACAAATGGGAATCTGGCATGCGTGTGTGAGTATCTCTTCTTTGAAAGACAGTAAGTCCACAGGGGAGAGTAATAGCAGGAGTCGTTGAGGTAGAGGGTTGTGGAACTGGACCACCTTTTCAGAAAGTAAATGTCTTCTGATTTGCCTGCTGATTTTGTACTAGGGAAAGCTACCCTCAGCTCTCGTTTCGAATGGAAGACCAAATGCAACAAACTTAAGTTGCTTTGTGAAGAGGGAAGGAGGGTTAATTTCCCCAATCTAATTAGCTTTGCAATGAGCAGTTAAAGTCATTAGGATGTCTCTCTGATGTTTTAGTTGAAAAAGCTGAATTTGTCATGTGGAGGTCATTTCCATGCTGAACCCCGTGATGAAGCTACCTGATCATTTCTGTAATCCTGTCTGTACGTCTGGAAAATAGTGGTCTTTACAGAGAAGGTTAAGCCATTAGGCTTAACACATCACTGTCAGTGGAAGGGAAATGTGTTATGTGACACCTAGAACAGGATGCATTTTTTCACTTATTCTTTAAACACAGTTTTCATGGTATAGCTTGAATAAGTTCATGCACTAGTTATTTTGTTACGCTTTAAAAAGTGAAATTTGAAGGTTATGTAGGTTGCCAAAGCCTCAGCTGATATGAGCCAAGCAAACTTGGGTTGTTTTCTGTGCAGCTGGGTGCACTGAAAGAAGAACCTGAAGAACTGGCAACAAATCCACAAAACCACTTATTTCTTACAAGTTACAGTTTGGTTCTGATCGGTGTCTGTTGTGTTGAAGGGTGTGTGAGCAACAGCTGAACTGAAAATAGTTTCAGTGCACAGTATTTTTTGTTAATACCCTGCAGCTAGCAAAAAATTTTTACTTTTGCCATGTGTATTCTTGTGCAACGGGATGGGAGAGTTGTGGAAGAAGCAAATGTTGTGACACTTCTACATTGTACAAAAGGCAAGATAGATTTTTCTCCAATCACAAACCTTAGGGTGGTTATGCTAAACCAACATCTGAAGACGCAGTCTTCGGAAGCTGGAAAAGGCAATAAAGTTTTTTCCATGTGTAGAGCTGACTCTACGTGAGTGAATAAAGAGAGGGACTTTTGCTGAAGTCAGCAGATTTGTGTTGGATACAGAGTTAAAGATGCAGTAATAATTATTAATAGCTAATGATTATTCTTGCCAGTTATAAGTATTAATGCACAATGTTTTTAATGAACACTTGTCACTTTAAAATAAATTTACTTTTATGTGTACAACTATGTATTTAACCTAAGAAGTTCTATGTGGTGTTTGAACAGAAGAAATAGGTGTTGTAATTTGAAATCTACAGAGTGAAATTTGAATGTATGTTACTAGTTTACATAAAGGCAAGAGTGCAATAAGCATATAGTCTAAAGAAATCAGTTCTTGAAATTCAGACTCATATACCACAAGCATTCTAGGCTTTGGGTGGGGACAAGAAGGGAAAACACTGTTTACATTCATATATATTTATTTATAAAGTTCTGTCTAGAAGGGACCATTAAATAATTACGCTGCCCAGAATCCTAAAATGGGATGTTTACGTACCTTCTCTTTTATGTTGATCTAAGTGGGAGTTTTGCCCTTTGAGCCTGGCCTTCTTAAAGTTTTCCTTATACAGCTGGATCTGTTTGCCAAGTGTACAACATTTTAAAAAATGTTTTATTTTGGATGGAAATGGAATTAACTCAGTCATGGAAATAGAAACTTCAGAATAAGAAAGATGTCCAAAAGTTGATCTACCTTCTGCCAGTCAATCTCAGGGAAAAAAAAAAAAAAAAAAGCTTGTGAAAAAGCAAAATAAACCTGACATCAGTGTCTGTACATTCTCTTTGAGTTTCTCTCTGGTTCAATTTAAGAAGGTTTCAATGACCTAGATTTTTCTCAGCATAATTCTTAAAGAAGATCCATGATGTACATACAGAGACATCAAAATTCTTCAAAAAAATAGTTGTTCATGCCAGGATGGAAATAAAGTTACTGGTATCTTTGCATGGCGGATTTCTTTAGCTTATTGCTGGTAATTTAGGAAGAGGGTGAAGGGGAAGAAGGAAACACGCTTGAAGGTAATGACTTAGGTGTTATCTGTAATCCATAAAAGTACAGTGTCAACTCCCTTATCATTGCCTTTCTGAGTCTTGGAAATGCTTGATTTCTCCATGATCAGCTGCAGTAGTAAGGCCACTGTTAAAATATTTCCCGTTTAATACCATGCAGAATTGGTTTCTAGGAAGTGTCTTGTCTTTTTTCCTCTGGGGATCTTATTCATTTGCTTATGCTAAACAAAGAAACTAGGCTGGTAAACTACTTGAATATAAATGTCTTTGTAATACAGGTAATTATTTTAAATGTTTAATGGGAGCTTCATGAAAATTGTTGCATAAGCTTTTCGATTAGAGAGAAGACTCAGTGATTGCATTTGTGCAAGATGTTTAATTGGTTGGACAACACAGAATAAATACATTTGAAAATTACCTCAAATTACCTACTTTTAGGTGAATGCCGACATCTCCTAGGGAGGAAAAAGCTTTGCTTCCAGTCACCTTCAAAGATAAGATAGCTTAATTGGAAGCTGACTGTGCCTTGACAGCTTCAGAGCAGCAATGACTTCCATGTAAAATTATCTGAAGCAGATGCTGAATGAAGTAGCAGCATTTTCTTTCGTGCAAGTTTTGGCACCAAATGTAGCATTACGTTATCTAGTTCTATATCAGGAAGCATTTTTTTATTGTGACATTGGTTTCAGCACATTATCTCATATTCAGACTTTCACAGTTAGGTTCATCAGCCTTTGACGAATGGACTTTAAATGTCTCTGAAACACTTAAAGGGAGCTTTGAATCGCTGTGGCAGACATGGCTTGGGAAAGAGACCCATTTACAGTTCCTAAACTATGATCGAACTTCACTAGGGGGTTTTTTTGTACTTTTAGTTAATATTGTGGTATTTTTGTAACTGCACTATTTGTATAAGAGATTACAGGCTAGAGAAATGGGCTGCCAGAAACCTCATGAAATTCAGCAAGGGCAAGTGAAAAGTCCTGCACCTGGGGAGGAACAGGCCCATGCAGTACATGCTGGGGGCCACCCAGCTGGGAAGCAGCTTGGCAGAAAAAGATCTGGGGTCCTGGTAGACACCAAGTTGAACGTGAATATGAAATATGCCCTTGTCTCTAAGAAGAGTGATGATATCCTGGGCTGCCACAGGCAAAGCATTGCCAGCAGGTCAAGGGAGGTGATCTTTCCCCTTTAATCAGTGCTGGTGAGGCCACACCTGAAGTGCTGGGTCCAGTTCTGGGCCTCCTGGTCAAGAGATAGATGGACATACTGAAGAGCATCCAACAAAGTGCCATAAAGATGATTAAAGGACTGGAGCATTTTTCCTATGAGTGAAGGCTGAAAGAGCTGGGACTGCATCTGGGTTGGGGCAATCCCCAGTATCAACACAGGCTGAGGGATAATGTGATTGAGAACAGCCCTGCAGAGAAAGACTTGGAGGTACTGGTGGGTGAAGAGCTGGACATGAGCTGGCAATGTGCACGTACAGCCTGGAAGACCAACTGTATCCTGGGCTGCATCAAAAACAGTGTGGCCAGAGGGGTGAGGGAGGTGATCCTGCTGCTCTGCTCTGGTGAGACCCCACCTGGAGTACTGTGTCCAGCTCTGGAGTCCTCATCACAGGAAAGACATGGAACTATTGGAGTGGGACCAGAGGAGGACCACAAAAATGATCAGAGGGATAGAACACCTCTGCTCTGAGGACAGGCTGAGAGAGTTGGAGTTATTTAGCCTGGGGAAGAGAAGGCTCCAGAGAGAGTTATAGCAGCCTTTCACTACTTAAATGAAGCCTATCAGAAAGATGGGGACAGTCTTTTTAGCAGGGCTTGTTGTGACAAGAGGTGATGGTTTTAAACTAAAAGAGGGGAGATTTAGACTAGAGATAAGGAATAATTTTTTCCAGTGAGGGTAGTGAAACCTTGGCACCAAGTTGCCCAGAGAGGTGGTTGTCCCTGGAAACATTTGAGGTCAGGTTGGATGGTACTCTGAGCAACCTGACCTAGTTGGAGATGCCCATGCCTCCAGCAGGGGCACTGGACTAGGTGACCTTTGAAAGGGCTCTTCCAATCCAAAGCATTCTATGATGCTGTGACTGTTTAGCTTGGAGAATAGAAAGCTCAGGGGCATCTTATGAATGTATGTAAGTACCTCAAAGAATGGTGGAAAGAGGATGGACCCAGGAGTTTTTCAGTGACAGGGCAAGAGGCAATGGGCACAGATTGCACAGAGAGGTTGTGAAATCTCCATCCCTGAAGATAGTCAAAGGTGTCTTGTCCAGGCAATGGGCTCTAGGTTGCCCTGCTTGAGCAACAGTGGGTGGACCAGATGGCATCCAGAGGTCCCTTCCCACCCTCAACCCTTCTGCATTCCTGTAATTCTTTTTAAACTTTTGTAATGAAAAAAAAGGGGTTCAAGGCACGATGATTTTGCAATATATCATTCCTGTGTTACGTCTTTAATACTAAGTTTGGAATTATAAAGATAAAGCTCAGTGTTAATTAATTCAGAACTACTGAGTTTCTAGAGAAGAGTAATCTTTTTACTTGCTAGTGTGTGCCAGCATTATCAATGTAATCTACTTTAACATCTTGTAAGAATTCTGTTAAAATTTCCTTTATGTGGAGATTTCTGTGTTGAATATTTGAATTTTATTTGACCATCAATAGTATTGAAATTAAGCAGTAGCAGTCAAAGTATATCTAAATACTTCATACCTTTGCACAAATAGAGAGGAGGCAGTCATCTGATTTATAAGTGCTGAGAAGCTGGACCAGAGCGCTTAGAAGATGATCTGTTCTCATGGAGAATCCTCAGTCTTGGAAGCACTAAAAATGAAATCTCTCAAACGCTTATTCAGCTGATCATAAGGGATAGTACAGCTTTAGAATGAAGGATTACCAGTTGGCTGAAAATATGATGGAAAACATTTTTGGGCTGTGAAATGAGGTTTATATGATTCAGTGAAGCTTTGCACTGAAATCTGTTTGATAAGTATCAGTGGAATAATAACGTGCTCGCAAGGGTGAAAGCCTGGTCTAGGAGTATGATGTGAATCCCTGGAGGGGGAGAGTGTATTGGTGTCGAAGTATGAGGAGCTGCTCTCAATGGGTAACTGTGTTGGTCAGCAATGGAAAGCAGTGCTAACGTCTCTGTGTGACCTGTAATGGGAGATGCAGCAAGCTGACGTGCTAGTCATCAGGGGTGGGCTAAGGAGAGAAGTTGCAAGAGAGGAGGGATGGAGCAGTGTGATACTTCAAATTAGGCTGCTGAAAACAGTATGGAGAACAAGAGGGAGGAGAGGGAAGGCTGTTACTGTACAGAGACAGCGATGTGGCCACAGGTCCTTAAAGCAACTGTTGTGCGTGTCCTCTGAACATCTTATTCATTGTAGCTTTATCAAAGTAATCTTATTTTTTAAAGTTGGAATGAAGTCTGCAGACTTCCGGCCAAATGATGCCATCTGTAATGAGCGAACTCCTTCTCACTTGAGCCACTGCTGGGTGGGCCAGGAATTAGTATTTGGAAACCTCAGTACACCTAGACGATAGGGTAGAGCTTTTAGAGGACATTGTTGTGAGTGGCATTGTATAGAGGGCTATTTAGTTGCCTTTGTTTTGCAGGTTTTGGCAAAACCTTGTTGAATCCTTTCAGTTCCTAACAGGCTGTGTTCAGATACTAAGCTCTGTTGTTTCTATAATGTCATGTATTGCTTGTTCGGCATCTTTTTAATTAGTGACATTTTATTTAGTCCAAATTAAATATGCCAGATGTAGCTGATTTAGTGGCTAACAATGATGAGTGAGGGGAGGGAGGGAGAGCTAACATTATATAGCCGTCTGTTCTCAGGGAAGTTGGTTGTGGGTTGTTTTTTTGTTTTTTTTTTTTATTTCTAGTTCCACAAGAGAATTTGGAGTGGTAACCATGGCAGCAGGGAATTTGTCCCTGTAAGCTAAGCAAAGGGTTGGGTTGTGTGGGGTTTTTTTGTGGGTTTTTGTTTGTTTGTTTGTGGTGCCTGTACTAGGAGGAACAGATATGTGAAATGGTCTGGAGCAAGCCCTGGAGAGGGAACTTGAGAGTAGGCACTTGCCATGGAGTGAAAACTCATGCACTGGTCCTACCATAGCATGTATGGATAGAAGAGTGCAGCAGTAAAGCAGAGCACAGAGAAAGGTGAAAAATTTCTTGGTATCTTGGATCTCTATGCTAGGTGGTTTGGGGCAGAACAGACACTGTATGCTAATCTCTTGTATGGTTGTGTTCGGATTTTTTTTTCCAGTATTTTCTCACTTTTTTTCCACTGAAAGTAATTCTTAGCAGGTTAGAAGAGAATGAGGTTTGCATGGGGCTAGCTCCATTCGAAAAGAGTATCGAGAATAACCCAGATTTTGCATCAGCCCAAGAAACTTTTCATGTATCAGTCTTGAATTGGGAGTAAACCATTGTTTTTCTCTGATGTCTAAATTTACCAAAAATGAAACAGCAGAACAGTTTTATGGAGCAGTTTCCCATTAAAGCAATTGCTGATAATGAGAATTATACACACACTGAGGAGAGGATAACCTGAGCCACCTTCTCCCCCTGATGTAATTTTTCCTGGGCTGAGATCTGCAGGGGTTTAATTCTGGCCACACAATTTATACTTACACAGTTGCACAGAAATGCTCTTCCAGTGTGAGCAGCTCTGTTAAAAGCATTTATTGTGTGAATGTGACAAACTGACCCATAAAACATCCTGAATGTTGCAGGAAGCAATAATTAGCCAATACTCGCTGCTTGAAATCGCCAGCTTCTGGAGCCGGCTTGGGAGATGGGAAGTTAAGCCATATTGCTGCACACTGTACAGCGCAGAGGCAGCTGACGGCCAGGCATTAGGGATGCTTTGCTATGCTGCTGTAGTTAAGCCTGTCACCCACTGTTTATAAAGCACCCCTCTTCTATTGTCAGGGCAGTAGGAACTCAACCCTATTGGGAAACCTATTGTGAGTTGCCACTGATGCTATTGGAGTACCGGAAATTTATATTTCCCAGATGTGCTTGAGCTTTTGGGATTTTCAGCACATGGAGGTCATTAGGCTGTGAGTTTCATGGTGTATTTATAGTTCAAGTTTCCATTGTTAAATGGTCATCATCCCTTGAATGCCTGGAGGTTATAGCCTGTTAAGAGTCTTTCTCCATGTTTTGCTTTTTTTTTCCCATTAGCTTTCATTACCTTTTTCACTGTCCTAAGTTGCTCTTGTCTCATATTTTCACACTTGGGTGATTTGAGCTCTACATTGTGTCTCCATGCAATATACCAGACTTGATTCTTCTCTGATTAAACTACACATATTAAATTCATAGAGCTTTTCTTAAGAAGTTTCATTTTTTGTTTTCATTTCCAGCTGCTCTCTCTTTTCTGGCACCTTTGGTGTAACAACCTGGTCTGGGATGTCAGTGCTGGTTCATTGGGATGTGGGGGAATAAAGGGACTGTTGTACAGACAGATAATTGATTCTTTTATAGATCAAGTGGACCTCTGTGCACTTTTCTGCATGAAAACTCTTTTTATCCTGCTGTTGTCAGTTCTGGCAAGACTTGTCAGATCTAGGAGCTGGGACTTCAGCTAAGAACTTGTTTTTATTAATTTTTTTAATTTATTCTAGCCTTCAGGGCTGCAGAGAAAGCCTTAGGCACTCTGCACTTGCAGGCACTGGGGAACAAACTCACCAGTCCTTAAATTCTTGGCTTTTTCACTCCTTGTGCTTACTTTTGGGGGGGGGGGGGGTGAGAGGAATAAACAGGAGCAGGAAGAGGATCTGTCTTTGTCTTCCTCTGTATTGCATTCTAAGTTTGTAATTTCTGTCCAGCTCTGCATCTTATGCTTGCTTAGATTCCTTTGCTACCAGACTAGGTGAGTTGCAGTTGTTCAAGACAAATTTCCTAACTATGGGTTCTTAAAATAATGTGTTTTGTCATATCTGGACATTCCAAATATAGCTTATTTGTCACAGTCCCTGATTGTTGGGCTCTTGTTTTATTTGTGTTACTCCAACAACCACAGTCAAAATCCTAAGGTTCCACTGTATCAGATAAGAGACAGTAACTGCCCCAAAGGTTTTCGCATGCATTAAAAATGCACACGTTTTCCAATACTAACACTTAGTTTCCAAAGACATTTTGAAAAGTGGTCTCTGATCCTTTTCCTAGTAATATGTGGCTGGGCTGGTGCACGTAAATGGATGGCTGGAGCCAGGTCTACCTATGTGTACAACCCTAAGTGGTGTTCCTGTTTTCTGCTCCGTAACCTCTCTGCTTCTTTCCCCTCAGAGAGCATGCAGGGGAACGGGAATTTTGTGGACGACCCATGTAGAAGTTGTAGTTGGACAATGGTAAACCAGAGGGAAGCCAGTTGTACCCTGCCGGATCCTATGCTGAAATGGCTTCTGGCTTGTAGGGTGGCCTGGGCACTCAGATAGCAAGTGCCTCAGCTGCAGTTGTCACAGCATCCTCCTGGGAAAGAAGGAGCCATCCAAGTCTTCAGGACCTGAGCCATTTTTCTAAATCCGATGGGAAGTTGCTCCCTGGAGCCTTGTCATGCTGTCTGCCAAGCTTCCAATTAATGTGGTTCTTGTGGTTGAAAGCCTGTGCAGCAAGGAAGATGTGGTAATAATTCTTTTTCTACACAGTAATTTATAATGGCAAAACAATTTAAAATACTCAGTAAGTAGCTTGGTTACTTAAGAATTTTAATCAAGGAATTATTATGGGTTTTCTTTGTATTACTCTTTCGAGGGTTCTTAGTGACTTAAGTAGTGTTTGCAAGAACTTTTCTTCTAAACCTTTCTCTTGGAGCAAATTTAGGCAGTAAATAATGTGTCCTGTAAGCACAGCTGAGAAAGATTGCAAACTGTCTAGGGATAAATTGCACAATAAAATATATAAAAGATAAAGGTTAATGCCAGCAACACTATTTAACGTCTTTCATTATATAATCAAAGGAGTGTAACAGTACCTGTAACTGTCTTTTTTTTCTGTATGTAAATGAACTCAAAATTAGAATTTTGCATGAAAAGCAGTTGATCTTGGGAGGAGCTGTGTGAAGAGAAGGGAGCTCGTTTATGGACCTAAAACTAATGGGAAATGCTAGGTTGGGGAGTATGAAGACAGAGAAGAAAATCTGAGCTGTCGGTGCTGTGACCACAGGAAGAGTCTGGAACCCCAGATTTGGGGCTGGGTGAGCTGGCTGTTGCTGGGCACTGTCCACTGCTGCAGTCCCCTGGTGTGGACTGGTACTGTGTTAAAGCCCACCCAAACTGCTTCGCAAGCTTACTCTCTTCCAGGATCCTGCAAATACCCAGAAGATTCACAAAATTCGTAAAGACCTTTTGTTAACTCTTAAGAAGATTGAAAATTAGTCTTTCTTCTTTCTTTCACCTAAAAGTGAGAGGCAAACGAGCAATCAAGTGGGAAGATGTGAAACTGTCAAACAGGTCAAATGATTTATCTGAACATGTGAGCATTAAACCAAAGTAAAGAAGAGTGAAACCGCTTTTGGGGATACTGTCACAAAATCGATGTGTTGTCTGTATGTAGGCATGTATTGCTTAAAACTGTGTTCTGCTACTTATTTGTAAAATATGGAAATTACAGGGTAGGAACTTATAGTTTCTTATAGTTTTACTTATAGGTAGAAACTTAGATTTTCCAAACCTTCAGCCTCTTAAGTATGTGAGCACATGTTGGAATAAATCTTCTGTTCATTCAGGCAGTGGTTATGTCTTGAAAACGTCCTCTGTACAGTCTTTTCTTAAAGAACACCTCACGGTTCCCCCTTTGTGTGTAAACTGATTTCTGAAGAAGCTTTGCTGCAGTTGCTATACAAGCCTAAGCCTATGCAGAGGGCATTAGTACTTTAAGTTTTGAGAAGACAAAAACAGATAATGAGTATAGACTTCACCTGGTGCCTCCGTGACAAACAGCCTTTTTGACACATAGTTTTAAATGAGAGGAGAAAAAACTGCTTGTTTTTACAATATTTGGGTTTTAAACTTTAGATGTGCTCTTGTATATGTTCCTTCATGTATATGCAACATCACACACTTTGCTTATTTTTTTGAGCTCAAATGTCAACAATTGCAGTGTGTAATTATGCCAGTAGTGCAGAGACACATTTGCTTGATTAGTCGCCGCAGCCTGCAGTCAATCAATATAGCTTACAGCATCCAGCCGAAGTCCAGAGTTAGGAGCCTAGATTCCCTCTGCAGCTAACAGAGACACACAAATGCCTCTGTCATGTGCTTTAGATCTTAAGTTACCCCATCTCTCTCTCTCTTAGCTTCAGAAGGAATTTAATTCTGTAAAATTACCTGGGGCGAACATGGGCCTGGGCATTCATACGTGACGGGCTTGGAAGCGCTAACCCTCCAAATACAGATGCTGACTTGAACCCGTAGCTAATCCTGCCCTTCTCTGTCCATATTGCTGATTCCCAAAACCTGTCTCACTGGTACAACCCTCACAGAATAGCTTTAGCACTGGTGTTTGATGACTGCTGAACACATTAAGTGATAATGATCACGATACTGTGATTCCCCTTCAAGTCAAGTTACTCCTTAAACTCTTGGAAATGGGTTTAAAATTCAGTAGTCTGGCAAAGAGGGACAGAATCCAGGATTTGTAACATGGCCAAGTTAAGTCCTTTGTGGTTTTAAGATTGCTGTTCTGAATATGAAAGTCAAAGGCTGAGATCTCGGTCTTACAACAAGGAGTTGTTCCCCTTTGTTGTTCATAGGCTTTCAAGTGTGTACCTAAATATAGTATATGCTAGAGGGGAGAGTTAATGTTGCTATGAGAACCTTCACCTCAGCATTTCCTAGGGTTTTATGTTTATATGT
>NW_010407505.1:2806-3450 GCF_000710305.1 Buceros rhinoceros silvestris | reverse complement strand
GTAGGGAAAAAAAGCAATGATCAAACAACTCACAGTTGTTTTTCTTTTAAAGGAGGTACTCTCTGATGCCTTGTATATATATAAGTGATCCTATCTGCAATGTATTGCTGTTACTACTGCTGTTTGTCTGAAGGGCTTTTTTCCTGCACAAGCTGTGCCACAGAGGAGGCGAAAAGAGCTATAGAGTTGACCTATATATTTGTTTCATTGCAGCACTTGAAATTCCCGTGTCTTCTAATGCTGCCTTAATGCTGCTGGGCAAGTAAGGGGGGACTGGCTGGTGCTCCAGTGCGGAGATATGGTTGACCGAGTTACTGGCCTGTCAGGTGTGCACAGAGCATGCTTAGAGGCTTTGCTGTATCAAAGGTTTGCAACTTTGGGAAGCAGACCTTTCCTTTTTTTGTTACTGCTTCAACTAGGGAAATAGCAGTTCAAGAGTAACCTGCATGTAGAGCTTGAATCTTCAGCAGCTTTGAGTTGACTGATCCTAACTGAAAGCTTCCCCATTCCTCCAGTGACTGAGTGTGCTGTTGGGAGCCCGTGAGCTTTGAGTATAGAAAGCTTTCAGAAGAATTATCTTATCAAAACAGGGTTGCAGTGAAAACAGCAAGTACCTGCCTGGTACATAGGTGCCTTCTGCAATA
>NW_010407505.1:0-2708 GCF_000710305.1 Buceros rhinoceros silvestris | reverse complement strand
TCCTGCTTGCACAGGGTACATGAATTCCAATTCACTTTTCCTCTATATGCCTTACTGGTGGTATGGTTCTTATGTCTGAATGATCCTGATGAGTGAAATCAGGGGATGAAAGTCTAAACTTGCTGGACTGTTTTTCAGTTTGTACAGCTCTTGATACTGACTCTTTGGTGTATTTTAATGGCTTTCTGTGATGCCTCTGATCTTTGTCTCTTATAAAGGGAAACTCTTGTAGAACTAGTGTTCCGAAACCTTTTATTTATCAGATTTCAGTCAGAGGCCTTTCTGATAATAGGTATTGTCCTTATACTTAGTTTGGAATCATAATCCAGGATAACAAAGGTTGGTTGCACTAATACAAGTTACACTCTGATTCATTTCAGTTTGTAGTATGCAAATTTGAATCTGTTTGATGCTGAAGATTTTCAGCAAAACATCATTTAAAAGTGTAAATTTTTGTTATAATCTTTTACAGTCATAGGTTTTCTTCTGCAAAAAAATGAGAAAAAATTAGCAGAAATAGAAAAGCAGAGAAGAAATATGACCATGACATAACTGGGGGATTTTTTTGTCCTCATTCCTAATAATAATGTTTGCATTATGTGATGCACACAAAATACTGCAGCGAGTGAGGAACTGAGGCTGGAAGATGAAACAGCCATGAATGTACTCAGGATATGGGAGCCATTATATGAAACCACTGAAGTGATGAATATTAATGTTCTTCTAAATTTTTAAGTCTTTCTGTCTTTCAAAAAAGAAGGAAGGAAAAAAAAGAAAGCAAGCTTGGAGGAAGAATTCTTCCCAGAACAATGGTGCAGTCTGTTATCTGCTCCTTTGCACTGTAAAGCACTGAATGTTCAGCCAATATAGTGCTCTGGTTGGCTTAGCATTCTTAACCTTAATTTTGAATAGAAGGTGCCTTGTGCTGCTGACGTAATTAGGGCCTTTTGTAAATCACTGTTGCAGGCAGTCTGCTGTTGCATTTCACTGCATTTCTTGGAGGGATGCAGGGCAAAATGTCAGACTAACTTTCTGAACCCATCTTCAGGCTAAGTGTTTTTGTTATTGGCACATTTCATTCAGAATGAATTCTTCATTTTCCTTTGTAGATAATAAGCCCCAAACCAAGTTCTTCTGGAGGAAGAAGTTTGAGTAAGGAGCCCTTAAACCGGGACACATCTTAAAGTAGGAAATGCTTCCTTGAAAAAAGAAGGAAAAAAAAAAAGGAAACGTGAGAGGGTTGGATTTTACTTCAAATTAAGTCTCCTTTGTGAACAAGAATATTGTTATCTGCATCTCTTGTCACAGAAACTGTCAGAAAGTTTGAGCTGAAGCTTTGTTGTCGAGCCAGTTCTGTACTTTTGGTTACACATCACGCTCTGCAGTTGTGGGGGCATAAAATCCCCTTACCTTTTGCGTAAGCCTCTCAGGGACCGTTGGGCTCTTGCCTCCAGCAGATGCATGGGTTACATCTCACTTCTGTCTCTCTCCTGTTCTCTAGGTCAGGGTTCAGCTCAGGCCATTACATCCCCTTCCAATGCAGTCTTTTATATCCGTGATGTCAGTGGTGATAGACGGCCTTGCCGCTATCCTTGATAGCAAACACAGCACTATTAATAGTCAGTGAAGTTAACTTGCCTATTTCTGCGTTCATGCTGTCCACCCACTGCACTCCAGTCCCGAGGCCTTAAAGGCATCATTAAAAACCCCACCACAGACTAGCCCTGCGCATGAACCTTCCCACATTTATCACATACCTCCCACAGTCACTGTCGTGTGGGAACAGCGGGGCGCTGCCCACCCAGCCTGGCTCGTGGGCGGTGGTGTAACGTGGCGTTACAGAGGAGTCGCAGACTAGACAACTGCCGTTGTGCCTCCTGTACCTGTTTTGAGGTGCTGTTGTACACCAGGAGAGCTGGCATCGGCTCAAAGTCTGGGCAAGGAGCGGGGCGGGGGGGGAGGGACATGTACCTATAACCCTTTCACTTCATACCGAGGGAGCACGCTGTGAATGAACGTAAAGATAGCTGCAGCCTCCTTCCAGTGGCTGTACTACAGGTCTTTCCATGCCTGGGAGCAGGGAAATGCATGGTGCTTGTCTTACAGCTCTTCTTTTCCACCTGCAAGGACCTGAGAGGCACCCTCAGCAGAACAGCTTTCCCTCTCTTCTGGGACTTGGCAATGACATTGATCAGGTGCAACTTGTCCTGTATTACTGCCTTGTTCCCAGCAAAACCGCAGGGAATGGAAAAAAGTGGGATTTGTGTTCAGGTCTTGCAAAAGTGGTGATTCGTCTCATGTGTGCCTGGTACAGGTTCCCATGTGAAGGCTGAGGCAGAGAGCGCAGGGCTGTGCTTCTCAGTGACTAACGAATGAATGAATGAATGAATGATGTCACCAGGTTGGTTCCTGAGGCAGGAAATCCACCCGAAATAGTTTAGTTTCAATACAGAAAGTAAGAGTTTCAATACAGAGTAAGCCAAAAGTAGAAAGGAATTCTTTCAGCCCCAGTTTTTCTGTCGTGTCACTCCTCTCCGATTTATTGTGATAAAAAGTAGTTTAAAGGAAGAACTGAAGCGGGTGTTAGTCCCTCCCCCTCCCCCACTAAAACCAAACCAAGTAAAACCAGCAACGTCCTGTCTTGTTGAATACTGGCTTTTCAGGCCGCAGAGGGAAGGCGAGAGCTGCGCTGCTCTGTCGCAAGCCGA
>NW_010407504.1:19012-25775 GCF_000710305.1 Buceros rhinoceros silvestris | reverse complement strand
GTGGGGGTGGGAGAGGGAAGCAATATAGCACTTAGGCCAGCTGAATTTAGGTGTATATAGTGAGAACATAGGCTTTTTACACAGACAAAGGAGAGGTTGAGGCTTTTACCTGAGAATACTAAATTAGTCACCAAAATTAAGTGCCTGAAGTTAAATTCTTTGAATAGCCTACTAAGTAAACTGAAGATACAATTCATTTACCTAAACAAGTATCCTCCTGCTGGTGCCTAGCAGTGCCTTTTGAGTTACCCCGCTGTCTACAACATCCACACTGCAGATATGTCAAAGGAGGTGGAGGAGATTCACACCTACCTCTCTGAGCTTGCAGCTGAAAACCAGGTGGGATAGTCTAGGATGTCTCAAAGGGCACTAGAAGCCTATGTTTAAGCAAAATTTTTCCCTATTTTTCCTTCAGATGTTCAGTGAGCTGGCTTAGGTATCAGAAACAGCCTAGTCCTGTCAGCAGGATTAATAATCTTGTTCAGGGTTCAGTAGCTACCATGGTCCGGCTGCTTCCAGCTCCCCAGACCAGCTAGTCTGGGAATTTCTGCAGAGGACAGAGCCTGTTCTTAGCCCAAACACCAGTCTACTGTGAGTTATTTTTCTGTTTATTCTTTGCTCAGAAAACAGCAAGAGAGATTTATATTTATTGCGGTTTCCCAAGAGCTGAGCGCAATAGATCCTGACAGCTGCTGGGAATTCTCTCCCCCTGTGCCAGGCTTTCACCCCTGCACTGGGTATGGCCACAGATTGCAAGGAGGGGGAGAGCTGAAGCAAGAGTCAAGGCACCAGAACGGCTTTGCAGCATAGGACCAGGACTTGAAATTTAACTTGCTGGTGTGAGAGAAGCTTGAAGCAAAAGCAGGTTACTGAAGGTTGTTGGAGCTGTTGGGGGAATTTAATAGATTCTGGGAAAATCAAGGGCTTGAGGGGGTAATAGTTTGGTTAAGATAATTGTTTTACCCCAATTTAAGAGAACTCTATAAACAGAATTAGCAAGCAGAGCTCAGCCTATTAAAACAAGTGATGATCTTCAGTCATGATACCTGTTGAAGCCTCTGTCTCGTGTGTTCATTACGTAAATTCAGACATGACAACTAGTACATCAAACGAAACAATTTTTATGGATGGAAGATGAAATATGATTAAGACATGGCTTTAGTGGTAAAGAAATCTTGATTCCTGTTTACATCTCCTTCTGATTGTGTGGTCACAGTAAATGCAATATCCAATTCCTTATATGCAGATGGTGGATAATAATGGTTATAAGGGCAAATAATATGAACTGATACTTTCTCATGAAGGCAACCAAGGCAGTGATATGTTTTCCCTCTTCAGAGAGAGAAAAACTTTTAAAAAGTTAACTTCTTTCATTTTAAGGAATTATGAACCATGCAATAAACACAGACCATATCAGTCTTTGCCCCTGTAAAGTGCCAAAATAATTGCTTTTGTCCAGTGTCTTCGGCTGCTGGTGGGTGTCACAGATTCAGCAGAAATTTCTCAGAGGGCTGCATGCAATTTTGGAAGCCACTTGCAGGCTGTTGTACAGGACTATTTTGTGCTGATATATAACATTCAATAGACAAGAGCTAAAAAGAAAACCAAGCTGCTTGCTATTTACCTAACTTGTAGAGTAGGAAGGAGTTGTCTTACGTCATTTCTCTTTCTTGGGCTTAAAAAAAAATTAAAGATGTGAGCATGACCCTTAAGCCATCCATATTACCATAGATATTCTCCAGTATGAGAAAATTGTTTCTTCCAGCCTCTTTCTTCTTGTACAAAATGAAGATTGATTTCCAACCAGTCTATTAAGTATCACATGAACATATGTAATGGAATTCACTTCATGGGCTGAAGGAACAGTGTTAGTATTTAAACTGGATGGAGAAGCAGATCATACTTGTGTGTCGCTGCTCGCAGAAGGGCTCTTTCCTGACTTTGGTTTGGACTGGCTGCTTAGATGAAGAGCTGGAATCTTACCAATGCCAAGATCCTCAGCCTAGAGGGAGACAGACTTTTTTTTTCCTATGTGGTTTATTCAATATTATTTTAAAAATATTTATTAGGTGTTGGTTCATTTTGTGGCCTGTATTATGAACAGAGTCTGTGTATGACTGGCTACTCTTCCTGTTTCACATAGATTGCATCGCTCAAATAAAAACAAAGCCAAAGTATTCTAATATATAAATAATTCTGGCTTTCATTTAATACCACAGATTTTAGATAAATGCATATGCACACACACACACATCTTTCACCCCTTCTTTTCTATGAGTATTAGGATTTTCAGCAACTTCACGTCAGGTTTAATTCCCCTAAGCAGTTCAGAGTGTAATTTGAAATCACTCAAAATTGCCTTCTCAAAGCATGTCGTCAAAAAACTTCCATCCAATATCTCAACAGAAGCTTCATGCTGCATTTCATAGATGCAAGACCAAATACGTGAGGCAGGATAGGGAATACAAAAGCAACACTTTGAATGCAATACTGAAAGAAGTCTAGTGGAAGAAGGAAAGCCAGGATCTTATTCTTTAAGGATACTTCTCTCATGTTCTCAGAGACAGGCATGCCCTCAGTTCCCCATTCCTGACTCCTTTTTGATACCTTCTTTTGAGAGGATGTGATCAGGTACGCAAGGGGTATAAGACTTTTCCAAGTGAAGAACCATGTCTAGTCCTTTGCTTTGCTGGTGCTCACACATCCCTGCTGTTTGATTTTGCTTAGGATCGTAACCAGCCTAATCATAGGCTGCATGGAGCAGAATGATTTGCAAAGTCAAGGCCCACTTTAAGTAGACAAACAAGGACTAAACATTGTCCGAGTATCAAAGTTCTTAGAAATGGCAGTAGTTGTCTTACAGAATGTATTTGCTCACCTTATTTGCAATTAAACCACTGTTCCCACATGGGGGTAAGGTCACAATGACAGTGCTGTTGAGAATGCCATTTTAGACAGAAACACAACCCACTCAGTATACTGGCAGTATATTCGCACCTCGGCTGGATTAAACTGTACCTCAGGCTCAGCTAATAGCATGAAACATGTCAATGTTTCTTCCTGGAGCTGAATCTTTCTCTCCTATACATTGCGAGCTGCAAATAAATTGCTGACATAGCTGCATTAGTTAAAATGGTTGTTGGAAAACAGCACATCTGTGACCAACAGTTGAACCTAAGACAAACATGAATGTAAATTAGCCAAGTTTCTCTTTATCATTGCAGTTTATTGCATTTGAGAAGATATTTTACTTACTCGGCAATGTAAAATGAGCTGCCACAGTGGAGGTGGGGACAGCAAAGATAAAGGATAGGCTTGGTAGTACAGATGTGTTGTGATAATAAATACTTTTAAGTTGAGACAAGCCTCACTAAACTGTCATATTAAGTAAGTCCTGTGCAATGGTTGTCTCAAGATACGGCTTCATTTTCTGAGTGACTCATTCATAAATATGCCAAATTCTTTGCTGACTAAAATACTGTTTAACTTCAGTGAAGGCAATCAGGTGCATAAGGTGTAAGAGAAATCAGCATCTAAGTGCTGCCTACTGCACTCACTGAAATGAGTCAGGAGGGATGTAGATTTGGCAGCGTCTGTGCCAAATATCTGCACTTGGATATCTCAAGGTGAAAAATGTAATTTACTACTACTAGCATGCAGAATCCATTACATGAGCAGAAGAGTATTGCAGCTTTTCCATTTTTGCTGTTTGCTCTAATCTAAAGCAATACAGAAAAACACTTCCAAAATTAAACTATAACTCAGAGTCTTCTCACCCCATATTTCCAGTGACAGTTCATCCTTTTCCTTTCCAGGCTAGATTTACAAATAACTGATTTATAATTGCACTCAGACTCTCACATGTCCGGTAACCCACACTATAGCTGCACTTTGCAGCGTATGCAGAAGTCGGTCTGCAAGATATGATCCTATTAATATATATATAGGGAAAGTCCTGTGAAGCTTTGACAGCAAATGTAGGTCTTGAAGAAACATAGGCAAACGATGATTACTTATTACTCCAGAAACATGGAAAGCTAATTTTGGTATTTCTTTATACTGGCTCTATACTACATCAAAAGGCATTTCACAGCCTACCTTTTCAAAACCTGACAGCATCCAAACTCAAGTGTGTGCAGTGGGAACCTGACTCCAGGTAATAAAGCAAAGCACAATGTTGAGGTCTGGCATAATGTGAAGAATGAGGTCACTCTGTATTTTTAGAAGTGCCTGGTGTTCCTGTGAAGCATGCTCTCACTCTCCCTTTTTAGTTTTTTCCTTCCCTCTCCTTTTTTTTTTCTGGTCTGGCATAATGTGAAGAATGAGGTCACTCTGTATTTTTAGAAGTGCCTGGTGTTCCTGTGAAGCATGCTCTCACTCTCCCTTTTTAGTTTTTTCCTTCCCTCTCCTTTTTTTTTTTCTTTTTTTTTTTTTTTTTGGTGTGTCTTTTTCTGTGAATAATTTGGCCAGTGCTTCCAGAAGGCTGTTTTCGCCCCAGGGATTCTTGCACATACTTCTGTTGAAAGAGTTCTTGTGCAGCAAGCAAGCTGAAATGCCTTTTGTTAAGGATCTGCTCACTTCTTTTTCTGTTCTGCCCCAACGCTTGGAGGATCTTTTGGCTACTAACTGAGTTCCTGTTGTTACGCTTATGGAAATTAACTGAATTGAAAAATATGGGGTTACCTTGCCAAACAGGTAAAATTATCATCAGGAAAAAAAAACTTCTGATCTCCTAATTTGCTCTAAGTCTATGTGTCTCACATTCTCTTGGCTTCTTTGCTAATTTTGGGGGGGAAGATTGTTTAAATCAATGGGAAATATTAAGCAAAGTCATTGTGAAAGGGAAACAAATGCATTCGGAGCTGAAGGGTAAAAACTCATTTGTTTTAGATGAGTGGTGTACTGTTCCAGCCAAGATCGGGACTTGATTTTTCTGGTTTACAATGTCAGCTCAAGTTTAAATTGAATTTAGAGTCAGAAAATTCCACACATTCACATGCTCCGTAATGCCAAAATACATAACGGGTACTGAAATGTGCTAATTTAAGCAATGTTTGAAAAGTTTTAGGTGACTTGTCATTATAGTAACCCTATGAAATAAAGCATAATAATTTGCCCCAGAAAACAATTTTCATTGTATTGACTCAAGAAATGAGTCTATGAATATTAAAGTCACTGTAAAATCCTCCTATTTAATGGTTAAGCCTAATATGTGCTAATACGTGTGTGATCTTCATGCAGAGCTTGGTGAGTTTCAATGTAAGTTTTGATTGTCTGGGCAAAGGGGATTCAAGCTGATGATAGATCATGATAGATGAAAATTTACCAGTGAGTCTGCACATACACATTTGCTTGTGCCAGACCATGTGAGAACCTTCCTTCCACAGCATTTCACTGGCTGTATCACAAATATGTATTAATTTATTGCTGATTTGTAAGGAGTTTCCCTTAATGAATAAAATTCAGGTTGTAGGTTTTTACCTCTTGTAAAAAGCTGAATTTGCTACATCCAGATACGCATTTCATGTTAGCTTTAAAAAAAATCCTGCGTTGCCTATTTTTGTGCTTTCCCTTAAGCTGTTTTGGGATCGCTTTTGGTTGGACAGTTAGCTGTGGTAGCTCTACATTTCCCTCTTTAGCTGGAAAAAACACTTATATGCTCTTAATTATTTGACATCTTTACCTACACTAGCACCTGTCAGTAAAGCTAAAGCTACAGTATATATTTATAATTACGTATGCACATGAAAGTAATTTCCCTATTTATAAAGCCTTGAAGACCTTCTCCAGAAAGATTATTATTTTTTTAGAACTTGGAAGTGCATACCTTCAGAATTGTGGTGAGAATTATACTTTTTTGCAGGGCTGTGTTACAGGCCTTTTTTACGACGTACAGATTTACCATTTACCTCTGAACGTTCAGACTTCTCCGAGTTACACATTTTGCTATGGGCAGGATTTCCAAATCCAGAGCTCTGCCAAAAATGCTCCATTTTTAGGAGCTATAAATGTCTACGCATAACTCTTTATGAAATATGGGATTTGCTATGTCGTGTAAGACTATGGGTTTTTTTCCAGTCACTGCAAGATTGAGTAAAGATATATATTCCACAGGATAAGGGTAATCTTACACGCGCTTTTCCTACCACTTCCTCTTCTGAGATTTATTGCCATGCTTGCACAAAAGCAGCCTGCTTTTGCATACTGCCTTTGTTCCAGTCTCATCCCAGGAAAAATAAAAAAGAGTCCAATGGAGTAAGCAAATCTAATAAACAGAAAAACTCTTTCATGCCTTTTGCAATTAAATGTAAAAATTACAGCTTTACACCACCTCCTGTAAAAACCAAAACTCTTTGGAGAGAAAGAACCTAGCAAAATGTTACAAGAAACTGAATATTGATTTTAGATGCTAGGAGTATCTAGAGATAATGAAAAATACAAATTTTTGCAGGCACAATAATTCACATTTTGGAGTCCAAAGCACTATCTTAAAATGCTAGAAACAAAGAACATGTAATTCACTTATCCCATGCTTGCTGACTGAAGAATTTCTGTAGCTTCTTCTGGAGTATTTTTTCCTGTATTCTGTGTTTGTGACAGCAAAGATGTTCCTATGAACACAGAGGTATTCCTGCAGATGTCATCACAGCGGAGCCCGCTTGGCAGTGTTACCTGAACTAAAAATGGTCTTAGGGAACAGGCCAAAGATGGATAGTTTCTGCCAGAGAAGCAAGAGCCACAATACAAAGGGGTGAGCGTGGGA
>NW_010407504.1:0-18911 GCF_000710305.1 Buceros rhinoceros silvestris | reverse complement strand
GTGGGGGAAACCTGGAGACATGAGCATTGCTACTCCTGCTGGAACTACCGATAGCTGCAGAACGGGGCAGCCACCAGCAGCAATGCAGTGAATGCAACCCCTCCTCTCACCTGGTGGCAACAGGCTGGTGTGGGCAACCAGGCCAAAGCTCTTTTGCTGCCTTTTGGGGAGTCTTTTATCATAGGCAAATCTTTTTCGCTTATACCTGTGCACAGTGGGAGTGTGGGTGCCAGCAGCATGCCTTCTTGCAGGGTACTGGGTGTCAGGGACTGAAAAACAAATGTGATGGCTCATAATGAAGCACAGATAATAATATTCATCTGACAGGGCAGGAGGCTTTTTCATTGTGCCACAATGTACAAAATATTATGTGAAATGTTAGTTATTCCAATCATTCCCTACAAATACAGGAATGTGTTTTCTGTTCCAAAGACATTGTGTTCAATTAGTTCACATAATTTAGGGAGAACCAAGGGTGTTCAGAACTTCAGTAAGTGAAGTCACTTCTACGTAGATGGCTAACCTGAAGCTTATGGAAAATGAGGGCTTCAAAAGTAGGTTTCTCATTCACAAGTAGAAAATGTAATCTATTTTTATTGTGTAACAAAGATAGGGGCTGATAGTCTTCTTGCCTTTCTTTATTCATCCCTGTAAGCTGGGTGACTGGTGTAAGCGTTTTGTGTAGACATCCTCCACAGTTTTAGATAAGACAGACATTCCAGGAGGGAGACTCATCCCATAAATAGGTATCCAAGATAAGTGGAGCATTTACCTACCGGAAGCATTTCTCCCTCTCCACTGACTCCAGCAGGAGGTTGGACAGTTTACAGAGATGTCTGACTTTAAAATAGCTAGCAATAGCTGAGAGGAATTCTGCCTAAACAGTGTGTACCTGCATGCTCACACCTTTTACAGCTGCAGTTCCAATGACAAAGGTAATATAAAAAAATCTGAATTTTCTGTATGTGTAACAGTATTCTTTCTATTACCCAGTGTACATCTGTAACACTAAAACATATGCTAACCAGCACTAAAATATGCCTAACTGGTGGGCATTGCTCAGTTTATGGCTCATGCAGTGAGAGGCACATGACATGCCAGCATCTTAATCTGCTTGCTTCCCACTTTGACAATCACAATGTTGCCTTCTGACATGTCTTCCTCATCACTGACAGGTTTGCCACATACCTCAAAGGCTTAAGCTTCTCTTTTTATTTTGAAAAGCTTCTGTTCTGCTTTGCTCTCTCACAAACAGAGTATGGAAACAATCATTAAAATAAATACTATCAATTTTCAATCTATCAGAAGAAGTGAATTACCTATATGGGTGAACATTAGATATTCAGTGAGGGAAGCTCAGCTCTTCAGCTGCTCCCTTCTTCCCATGCGGTGGAGGTGCACAATCCAGATGTGAGAAGTTAAGAGTGATTTAAACCAGACATGGCTAACTGTGATGTAATACAGAGCTCTCTGTTATTTTAGCCTCCTCTTTTTGCTTTGTAAATTTATTGGAAACGGACAGGTGGTGCACTGCATTGGCAATTCACAAAAGCCGAGAGCTGGAAAATTTGACTTATATTGAAATATATTTTCTTTTCTATCAAGTACTTTGGCTCCTTGCTCTTCCCTATGACATTTTAGTAGATTTATGAGGAGTGTAAAAGTTTTCAGTGATTTAAGAGACAATGAAAATATAGTGAACAGAGGCATGTTTTGGTAACAAGAATGTATCTAATGTTACTCCGATTCTGAGGCATTTTGTCAATAATCAATAGAAAGTCAATATTTAAAAAACATTTCTGCATTTGCCAGTTCTTACCTAGTCTCTAAGGTAAACAAGTCAAGGTTCATTCTCATGTTTAAATTTCATTTAATCGGCGTACATCAAATATTTTTTTAAGAGACCTGTAAGTAAATTTGATATGAGAATTTCATGTTTCAGGATTACTTTTGCTGATGTGCTCCAATTGAAGCATGTTACCATCAATTTTTTTTTTTCTAGTAACAGAGAAGATTCAGAGGTTTTGTATGAGAATCCAGGCATTCATAATGATTATGTGATTATGGTTGTGGAAAAATAAGAAGATATTTCCTGGCTACATACGCAGAGTTATGTTTCTTAAGAAAACCAAGAACGAAGTCATTTTGATCTCTGATGGATGAAACTCATTGGAATGGAAACTAACATCTATGAAGAAGAACAAGGCTCAGCTTATCTTACATCTGCCAAGTGCGTGGGGATTCTAAAGGAAGCAAAGTATGAAGAATACAAAAGGGAGAGAGAGAAACTGGCAAGTCCCTCTGAATTTCTGAATGTTTTACTGGAACCCGACTTGAGTTTGCTGTCTGTGTCATCCTTATTAGACCACAATGAGACATCCTTGCAACCTGGCATGGCTGCACAGTGTGTCAGTGCCACTGATAAATCTGAGACAAAGCACCTTTTTCAAGAATTACTCTGTTCTGGGAGGCATAAGCCAAAGGAAGATCCTTTAAACCTTCCTTTGCACAGAGAATGGCCAGTTGTTACAAGAAAAAATTCAGACAATAAACCAGAAAGGAGTCAAGAGATCAGAGTCATAAAACACAAACCAAGTGCTATCACATTTTCTGACTTTGAATTTTTATCACATGAAACTAATACTAAACTCCATATTTGTGAGGTGGGAGAAGCAGAAGATGTTTCATCTGAAGAGGAAGAAGCAGGTGGTACAGATGACGAAGATGTGTTTACAGAAATGCCACTGTATGAGACATTTTTCAATGGTCTTCATAGAAGGAATGTTTCTCAAACAAAGCAAGCTAAACATGAACTTACTAAATGTCAACACATCTGTCATTTGGAAGACTGCGATGATCATTCTGAGAAGGAATTGAAGGACCATGACAAGGAAGAAAAACACATGGAGCTGGAGGTAATACAAGCTACATTTTTGTTCTACGTGTGTTTTAAATAAGTGGTATCATTTAAGGTTGGTTACAGAAGGGAAAGGAGTTGCACAAATTTTTATACTATAATAATTAATCTGCAATACATAATTAATAATATAATCCTACAGTAAAAGAATAATAGGTTTTTACATTAGACAAAACTATTACTTCAGATTGGCCACACTTCTATTAGCCTGAACTTCAAACTTTGGTTTCCTGTTTTCCCTTGCTTTTTAAAATGGGAACACTGTCTCAGTTTCCTGTGCTTCTACAAGCATACATATACCAAATATTCCCTGAGTCCATGGACTCTTCCAAAGGGATAGAGTTCAGCTTTTCTCTGAGAGAACAGTATATTTCATCGTGCTGAAAAATGGCCCTTTTTTAGTGTAGTGGCAACATACTACCATGCCACCTAATCCACGGCACTGCTTCTGCTAAATAATGTTTTCTGTATTCTTCTTTCATTAAAATAATATGAAGGACAGGTTACAACTGATCTAGAATAGAATAAAATAAATGGGGGGGGGGGTTGGGTCTGTAGTGGGACACATCATGACACTTTGTAGACAAACGGCCAAAATAAAAATGTAAGAGGATATAGGACAAAATGAAAAACACTCTGTAACAAGAATAATCCAACCTTTCCAGAAAAAAAGGAGTTGAGTAAATTAGCTGTGGTTTTTTGGAACTGGAGGAACAGCTTTCAAAGTCAGTTCTCACTAGTCTGGAGAATAAGCAAGATTTCCCCTGCTCCCAGATGGTGACAAACCAAATGCCTGGAGCTAAACATGTTTATCACTGGAGAAGTTCAGCTCTAGCACAAAAATATGAAGTGACTCCAAGTACTGGGCAAAACAAACCCTTAGAATTCCAACCTTTCTGACCTTGCTGCACAAATTAATCTTAAGCTGCAGGTTGGGCATACCTTTCCTTGCTCTCTCTTCTCCAGCTTTTAAAAGTTATTTTTAATATAAACCGGCTCTATGCCTTGAAAATCAGGGTGGAGCCCTAGTCTTTTACGAGATGTGTTTTATTTTTCTCTACCTGCAGTTCTCCTTCTACTTCTAGTACTTATAAGACAGAGTTGCTTCACTGGTTTCTGATTAAACGAAGGAAAGCAGAATTTGGACTATAATGTCCATATTAACATCAAAACTATGGTATACAATTCTTAATTACTTTTTTAATACTAATCGATTTCTCGTATGGGGGGGACTAATTCTGCCCTTAACTGAGTGGGAGTTTTGTGCTGTGTTTCATACATATCCCAACTTTACTGTGGAAACCCATGAGCTCACAGAGAAATAAGCCAGATTTTTACAATTTTTTCTCAGCAGCTAACAGTAGAAAGACAAGGCCTAAAGACAGTTCCAAAACAGAGCACCTTTTGAGGCAATACTGACCCTGGGAGATTCTTCCAACACATGGTTTATTAAAAAATTGCATTGTTACACTAACCTTAGCCAAGTCTTACTTTCTCATTTACTCAGAAACATTCCCATTAATATAAATATGTATCAAAATGGATGCACAACATCCCTTAGATTCTGTTTACTGGAGGTCATTCCCATAGATAAAAGGGAGAGGACAGGGGCTTTTGTCATTTAGTTTACTTTATGTCTAGGCCATAAAATAAACTCAAGGATGCAGCTTGTAGTGCAGAATAATGGATTATAAATTGCCAGACAAGCATGTGAAATTACCTAGTAAATCTCAGAGAATGTGTCAAAACATTTCAAAAACTGTACAGATGCAATGATGTAGTCCTGGTTTTAACTTTTTTTCGACGTAAATAACTATGTATCATTCTAGGAAAGCCTTCAAGAATTTTGTTTTTTAAAAAAAAAAAGGATTATCTTGTCTCTGAAATTTTAGCAGCAGCCATGCATTTCTATTTAGACTGAAAACTCCCCTCATGACTCTGGTTCAAGCAAATATGTGTCACTGTCGAAGTTACTTATTTCTATTATTCAGAAATGGGGCTGTGAAAAAATGTCTTGTAGGGGAAAGAAATGAGCTAAATAAAGGCAGCATGGCATAAAAATGTTGTCAAAAGCAACCACTACTGCTACGCCTTAGACTTTTAAAAATCCGTGTAACAAACAAATCACCTGGGCTGTACAGATACAGGCTATCACCCTGACCAAGATCCTGGATGAATCCTTGCTGCTAGAGTTCACAATGGTATAGAGATTCAGACCCACCCTGCAGGGGTATTCCTCTGTAACTGTACTTATTACTGACTGCAAATCTCCTGCATAGAGAGGAGGAAAGCTGTCACCTTCTCCAGGCTGGGGAGCACTGGCCCTTGCGGGCAGTCTCCATGAGCAAAGTCAGCATCTGAATCTTAAATAGCTGTAACAGGCATTTAAATGATAACTGTCGAACTTCCTGTTTCATTCTAATGAATAAGGAGAAACAAATCTCCAAGTACACTGAACAGTGAACAAATAGAGGGAAGATGGAAAACATACAACTTGTATACGCTGCCAACTCTGTGACCAGCGGAAGAAACTCTGCTGAAAACAATTCATACAATGGTGCCCATTAAAAAAAATGCTCTTTCTTTTTTTTTTTTTTGACAAAGGCATACAGCATCTGCCTGTGCCAAGTGGTACAAGATAAAAGATACTTATGTTCAGTTTATGAATTCAGTATGGTCCCTGAGTTTCCACCCTTAGACCACTCCCCTATGTATTTTCTGTGCTTTCTCATCAAATCTTATTTTGGCATCCTTTCTTCCTTGTCAGGAATCTATGATCAGTGGTATATTTAATGCCCAGATAGAGTTCTTAAATTTAAAATAACATTTATTTTCACTGGGGAAGCAAAATTTTGAAGACTTAAAAACAAGTCTATATACATATCTGAAATATTGTTCGTGTTTATTTCTCAGTTTGGGATGGTGATCTAGGTAACATCATTGCCAATACACCATTTCCTTAAACACACTAGTGGTTTCTGTACTCTCATTATAATTTGTCTTCTCTGACCACCTTCCTTGCAAAACTCCCCTTCTATCTTGAAAGGGAATTTTTTTTACATCATGCAAGTCCTTCCAATATTATTTATTATCATTTCTTTTGTTCTGTGCAGAATTTTTCTCAGCAACTCTGAAGTGGTGTCTTGAGCCATTCTTCATTTCTTGTTTTACTTCAAGTCTTCATATTACACTACATACTCTCTTTGTGTATGCAGCCAGCTCAGTATGCACTGGCAATAAATTATTCAGAATAGCTTCTAAAACATAACATTTTTCTAGATTGCCATTTCTTCAAAGTGTACTGAGAAGGATCCAGCTGATAACCATATTTAGGCAGGAACAACTATGCAACTTGACATCAGTAATTTTATCTTATCCTTTCATAGTCTCGAAACAATTCTGTGTTACTTCCAGGAGCAGCATTTCAGTCAAGTGAAAAATTGAAGATTACTGACAGATGTTAGGCAAAAAGAAGCATTATCCAATATACCCTTGACCAAGTCAATGGTCATGCATCTTCCCTCACTTCGGTGACTGTTTATGTTGTCGGTTGCTGCAGAGAGGCAAGCATAGTCTTACCAACGTGGCAGCAAACTGGAAATCTTCTCTGGGACAGTTTCGTAACATCTCTTTGGGAAGCCCATCTTAGCTATTGTAACAGTCAAAAATGTCTCTGTCTATGTTGACATTTAGTTGTCATACTTCCTCTATTGCATAAGAGAGAAAGGAGCAAGCCAGGAAGCCCATGTGCTGGCAAGGAACAGCTTAAAGCTAACCATCAGGACATGCTCGGTGCTCCAGCAGCCCCTCTGCAGCCTTCCTGTGTCTGTATCAGCACCATGTACTGCTATCTCTCCCCTGGACTTTCAGGGTTCTCCAAATGATTAGTCATCTTTTCAGAGCTGCCACTTGATGGAACACAGTCACCTCTTCCTAAAACATATCTGGAAAGGTTGAAGAATTAACTGTTGGCAAGTGTCGCATATAGGTGTAACCTCCAGGAAAATCCTATAATAATAATTGTTTCCTAAAGGAAAAAGAATCTTTCCTAATTCAGGAGGAATCCATCAATAGGCCTTCTGTCACATTATTTTCCTCCGCACCCTGCCATCTCTGCTCCGTAACCTGGTGCACAACATGTCAGGCCCAGAGCGTCAAATCTGCTAAGGCTTACACAGGAACCTGGGACACCTTTTGGGTGCTTGAGCTGCACACATCATCTTTATATCATGCCTCTTTCAACATATTTAGGAAGATGTGAACCAAACCTGCTTTTTGGTCTAAAGCATGATGCTGATGATCTAATAGTTGTATTGAACGTTACCTTGTTCAGCTGGTCAAAGAGTGAGATAACACTCCCTTGGGGTAATGGAGACAGGATGACCCTAACAGATAATTTAGGTAATGGAGGTAGTGTTCACAATTAATATCTTAGTCAGGATTTGGCCTACAGACCATAAACTCAAAGATATTTGGAGAAGGCTGCACAGTCATGGGAGTGGCCAGCACATGTCAGGAGACCCAGTCTCTGTGCACAGCACTGGGTAGTGTTAACGGGCTAGCTGTGCCATCACTTTTCACCATGAGTAAATATTTGTTTTAAGTAAAACTGTAGTGTTCTAAAGGAGAATTGTGAAAGCTCCGTTGCTTTTGACATTTAAAGCTACAGCAGTTGAACTCTTGAAATGGTTACAGAAAACAGTCCTTTATTGGCAGGAAGATGGATGATCTGGCTTTCCAGATTCTCTTTCCTTGATTATTTACTTATTTACATCAATTTTCTTATTCCTTCCTTTTCCGTCCTTATACTACAGTTAGGTCCATTTTATCCTCATACATTCATTACTGAGTGACAAGTTTGGTAACAATCGTATCAGCTTAGATCATAAAAGTTCAGATTCAGGCTGGAATAATTTGCTGAGATGTAATACAGAAGTTTCCATAGCATTTGTCCTACATTTTGTCTGCTTCTGGCCTGTGTTTTCATTCTTCTTTTCACAAACACCAGAAGTTCACCAAGGACCAAGACAAGATAAATAGATAAGACATGATAAATAGTCAAGACATGTAGGAGGAGACAAATCCAGAAAAATGTATTCAAAACTATGGTCTTTAAAGTTCTTTATGATCCCTTAAAAGATATGTATTCTTCTGTGTAGCTTGTAGATATTTTAATCGAGGAACCATACCCAATGAGAAAGGAATCTGAAAGTTGTAAGTCTTTGACAATGAATTTGCTTTATTCAGATTAGATGGAGTTAACACAAATGATCAAAAGAGAGCAGCAGTCAAGCCTACAATTATGATCAGTAACTAGGCCTGCCAAAATAAGCTTCTTTCCCTTGTAGCTCTTGTATTCCTGCTCAGTGCCTTGCTTAGCCACTCTGAAGCACTTTTCCGAGAGGTACTTTTCTGTTTTCATTAATGAGGGACTGGAACTTAGGTGGAATTTAAGCTATCTGAAAATTGCCCTGCAATATTTTTTCTTTTCTAACTCAGTTGTACAAGAACAAAAACTAGTAAAGAACATATCAGAGTGAAGCACAAACTCCTTCTCCCATTCCTCCCATACTTTGCAAGTTTGTTTTTCTCTTAACGCTGTGAAACTGCGACTCCAAAACTAGAGGAGGAGAATGGTTGAAAACTTGTGATTACTTCTTCATGAGGGAAAATACGGTTGTTATTACCTCCTTTTTGTTCATCTTCTGCAGACATGAGATGTCTACTCAGGTAGGAGAACCTAGTGCTGAAATAATACCCAGGAAGAACAGGGCAGGAAATTAAGGGGAGGAAAATGGGAATTTACTTGTCTAACAGAAGAGTGATGGACTGAGCTTTGTACATTCTAATTTCATTTGTGTGTTGTAAGATTTGCGCTTTCTGTATTTCAACTCTACATTCTCTAGAGCTAGTAGGTGGAGACACGGTGAGCTGAACTTTTGCAAAGTTTCTAGCATTTTTGCCTTTCTGCCTTATTGGAAAGGTATTGGGAAACTGCTGATTACTTTAGTAATGATGCATTATTATCAGTCAATAAATAACCACAATCAGCTCTTAATAATAAAGTCAGATAAATTTAGGGACTTTAATTATTACATTAAAAGAAAGAATCTTATTAATTTCACAAATTTGAGGGACTAATGATGAACACAGCATTTTGTACAGAATTCATTCTTCTCTAATCTCGCTATTCCTAATAATGTAACCATTTTCCATTAGGGTGTGGCATTTGTTGTGTCCTTCTTATTGTGAATGAAGGGAGCAGTAAGTTCAAACTTGAATATTATTTCAGTGAAAAATAGCTGCCTGGCTGTTTTTGTTGCACAATTTTAGGAACTTCGGAAAATAACAGCGAAGTTATACCAGGAATAGTAACTTAAGGATATGTTGAAACACCGTATTGAAGAGAATTGGTATATTGGAATCATGTAGAAAGACACATAGGTGCTATCAAAATGACTGTCCTTTGTCTCTTCAGTATAATTGCATGCTGCTTTTCATACTTGCATTTCAATGAACACACGTTCATTTTTCATTAATAGAGAATTTAAAAATAAAAATGTATGCGCCCCCAGAAAAAATGCATCTTCTTGCCATCAGCAGTTACCTGTCTTTCAAATTATGAGGTTGTCTTCAGCTTGCAACAATGGCTGCTGCATTAAGCTTGGAGTAAACACATGTGCTCTGCTTTTGTAGAGAATATCATGTAAAGTATTTTCAGCAGTCCCAGCTTGGGCTCTGCCCACACCATCCTGAAGAAAAGGTGTAATACAAGGAGACAAAATCTGTCCTTTTTCAAAAACAAAGCTGATAAACAAACCCCCATGTGATGGATTGACTAGCACTCAAAAATATTCAGAAGGGTTTTTTTGTCGTTGACCCTTCATACAGTTTGAAATAATTTGTGCTGTGGAATACCATCACTCTCCAAAAGTGTATAGCATATGGGATATATTATGCATATAGTGAGATCCTGAGGAAATTAAAATTCCAGGACAAACTAATGAAGAATATCAGATAATTAGTCAAAAAGACAGATCACCTTGACTTTCAGTCTCCTTCAGAGAATTTACAAAGGACATTTCATCTTGATGCTGAACTAGATGATATGAAATTATAGAAGGTGAGATTATTGAGTTACATTATACAGTGTGAAACCCTCAGGCTGTTCAAGTTCATGTGTAAAACTTTGGCCCTTAAGTAGTTTTCTTAACATTATTAAAGATCTTTAGGCTAGCAGTTTCCTAAGTGAGACTATCTGCTACTAGTGTCTGACAAAGGGTTTATGCTGCCCATCCTAGCTGTAGTTATCCCACTGAAAAGATACTGTGCTGCCAATGAATTTTGTTGCATAGGCTCATCATAGTCCCATGCACACACATTAAGAGGCCCCATGGACAAAATTTTGGGAGCTCCTGCTTTAGCCTGCTCATAAGTATTAGTGTGTGTTTTATATGTATCTTTAGGGCTTCAGGAGAATAAATTTGTGTATTATATTAAATGGAGAGAATATTAATCATATGTAACTTGGGCCATCATTTTTTCAGATATTGACTCCTTTACCTGTTGTGTATTCGAATACTTGAGAACCATACGGCCATCTCAGGAAACAGCAATATTACCGTTGCTTTTGCCAGAAAACATAAGAAAGATTATGTGTGGATGGTCACACTAAGCCCATAAAATAAAAGAGGTATATCAAGATTCTTCTCTACAGATATTTGAAAATATCTGGAACCTGTGCAACGTGAGACCATTCAAGTGTTTCACATACCTCTAGAGAAGTAGAGCAAAAGTCAAGGCTCTGCTGAACTACATTCCTCTGTCAGAGAATGGGAATAGGCACCTGCAAGAGTTACAGACTGGATCTGAGGTGGAGGGAACCAGAAGAAACATGTAGAAATCTGTTAATCTGCTTACTTCTGAAATTAAAATGTTCCTTCAAGGTGCAGATGGAGATTCTGGATAAACTGGGGGATGGGTATTAAGCAGAACAACTTGTGAGACTAGAAACTTGCACTAAAGATGAGGGGACCTGGCTGTTGGGTTGCATTTTCAAACTTGCTGCGCTGATAGGTGAGGATTTGGTATGTTTTTCAAGTCCAGAAATAAAACTGCAGTATAGAAAAACAAAACAAAATAGAAGAAACAGAATGTTAGTGAATTAACAACGTTCCGAAGTATAGTTAATAATATGGCAAAGTTCTTGAGCAGGAGTAAGAAAAATGAATTACCAATTTCCTCACACGCACTAAAGTGACACAGAAAGTTTGTGGCGGCTCTTATAAGGCATTTAGGTGCTTTTGAAAATTCTTCCTAGGTAACATATGCCCAGTTAATAAAATCAGATTCTAGTGATATATCTAGGATCTCTCTGATCGTCTTTTTGTGAAATTCCAATAAAATAATGTTAGCTTGATATTGTAATGAACTTATTTCCTTGGTAGTATCATGGGACTACAGACTGTCATATGACTTTACATGCCCAGGAATCTGTGATCTTTTTGTTACTGCCACATCACCAGCTACCTATCTGTGTGAATACTGAGGTCCATGTTTGAAACAAATTCAGAAAACCTGAAAAACTTTTAAAAAATAAAATGGACTTCATAGAAATTTTAGGATGATGTATATGAGATTTCTTTTTATGACATTCTTGTGTGGTTATTTCTGTAGAAGAGAATGTCACCACTCTCAAGACTTTTCTTAACAATTACTCCAACTATGGAGTATTTTAAATTGTAAATAAAAAGGAAAGCAGACTGCTCTTACCTATCCAAGTTTTTGTCCAAGCCAAAAGTCTTGCCCAGTTCTGAATTACCTCAGAGCTAAGACTTCTGCAGTGCAGCACAAGGAAACCTCCTCTGAATTAGCTTGGAGTTCTCCAGAAAAAAACCAGACAGAACACTGATGCTAGTGCCTGCACTTTTCTTCCAGTAATTAACTTCAGTAAATCTCATCAGACTTTTGGATTGTATTACTGGGCTCTCTTTATCCGTGCTTTCTAAGGATTCTGAAATTCTCTGACATTTAGAATTTCAATCTATGTTTCAAAAATCAGGTCTACAATAGATAATGTTTTAGTGTCAAAGATTTAAGAGCTTATTTATACTGTATAGTCAGAGAAATATTGTCTGGGCTTAATCAAACCATCGTGATGAAGTAGTTAGTGATATGGTACATAACCTACTGCAGCTTTTGCACTTAGTATTTATTGTTCCTATTCAAACAAATAGTGAAATTTCAGTAGCTATGTAATGACAATTTTCCACTGGGGGCAAAACCCTTTGCAATTAGTCTGGGGACTGATTTACTTAAATTAAAATGTCAAAAAATCTGCTAAGCCTGCCAGGAAACAACAGAATTAAACACTGCAACCTCTATGTATTTCATTCTGTAATACACACATCACACATCAAGACTAAGAGAAAGTACACAAAGCCAGTAACTAGAAGAAAGAATATACAGACTGCTTTTATTAGCAACATGCCTGACCAAGATCAGTGTCTGTACCGAGAGAAAGAGTATTTGTCAACTGAGGATTTAGACTCCTAGGGTTCACCTCAACATGTATTTTTATCTGCTGAGTTATCAGAGTTTACTAAGATAATACAACTGTAGAGATGTATATATATATGCAAAAAAGGCCGTGTTTGGGAGATGAAAGATGATTAAATTAAAAAAAAAAATTAGCCCTGGAAGACAAAATTATTCTACAGACCCTGTTTATGTTTTAAAATACAAGTTGCAACTCTACCATGTATCTCTTATGCAGGAGGGCTACCAAAACAGCCCTTTTTATAGTACAGACCATGTGCTTGTCCGAGCCTTGTAAGGGCTTAACAGATTTAGTCTTCTCTTTGTGGACACATAATGCCACTGAGGTAAAGGTAAATAAAAGAAAAAAAAAGTGCTAGGAGAGAAACAGTTTTTAAAAGCCTTAGTGGGAAACCCCCAGTATTTCAAGCAAGCAGAGACAATCTCAGTTCTTTCTGAAATAAAGGCAAAAGTGCATTATACAGGTTCATAAAATGCTTTTGAAACCAAACTTTTAAGACATGATAAAGCTTGCATTTTGCATGAATGACAGACAGCAGACTCTAAAATTGCCACTTCAATGTTCTCGTATGAAACTTATTTAAATAAAAGAATTTACCATGAATACAATCAAAAAATAACAGCAAACTCTAAAATAGTAAGAATTGCTATAAGTTGGAATATACACATTTAGAGGTTTTATCTCAAATCACCTTTTCTTCTGCGCCTTTTTTCCAGTTTTGTATAAAGTTCTCAAGAAGATTAGTTTAAGTTGTGTTAAACGGAGTGCAGATATCTAACCTAAAAGAAGACTAGACCTTCTTGATTGATGGACATTCTTTTCTTGGAATTTGGCAATTGTGTTCAAATGGTTGTGGATGTTAAGGAATGGTCACGCAAGCAGCTCAGGAC
Organism: Buceros rhinoceros silvestris; assembly: GCF_000710305.1. Lineage (NCBI taxonomy): Eukaryota > Metazoa > Chordata > Aves > Bucerotiformes > Bucerotidae > Buceros > Buceros rhinoceros. The sequence continues at coordinate 5,545 of NW_010407504.1, read as the reverse complement.
ACACAGCATTTAATTCCAATGCAAATTAAAATGAATGTGTAAGACCGCAAATATGAGGTTGAAAACCGGACAATGTTAAGAAGAAAAATTTAGTTTATGCATCCAATGTAACGTTGGCAGTACATACCAAAGAAATCCTTCTACGTATAGTATGGCAAACAAAAGCACTCAGTTTTGCAAAGGAAGTAATAATTTTTAAATTTGGGGTTACTCCAGTTCAGGAAAAAACTCCCCAAAGATTGAAAATTCTCCATGACAGTGAGTCATTCCTTAGCCTAGGAGAGATGTGTCAGGAGCCTCCAGCAGCTTGCTAGGTGGGCTACTAAGGAGCTTGTATAGCTTAACTGGCAGGTAAAGGTATTTTCCCCAGAGGAAGGCTGTCAAAATTAAGCTGTCTTTGAAAAGTAATTCAAGTTTGATGAATCGACAAATATCAATTACATTTGAAGAAAATAAATACATAACTTAGATTCCAGATGAAATTGCTATCACTTTCACATTTCAAATTTAAACATATATTGGGTGGGTTGAAACTCGGCTGGTTCCCACATTGTCTACCCAGTTTTTTTCCAGCAGGACTAAACTATATATTGATCAGTTTATGCACATTCTCAATCTAAGTGTGTTCTAGCCCATTTCCCCTTGTTGGTTTTGGGCTTTTTTTTTTTTTTAGAAGTTGGCAATATCACAACATACAGAGGTGAGCAGGATTGGAGAGCAAGTGGGAGAGCATGTCACTTTTTTAAGTTCTTCAAGCATTAAATTAAGACAAACTATTGAAATACAAAATGTGATCCTTCCAACTTCTATCCCAGAATGTTTGGAGATAGCCCAGCTAATGCAGTACATAAAGCCTCCTCCACAAGGGTATCTAGATATGCCTCTTAAACCTGCAAATCTTGCAATTCTATGCTGTACTGCACTTGGCTAGGAAGATTTTGCTTATTATTGCTATTGTTAAGTCTCCTGCATTTCAAAAAACACTTTTTAAACCTTGTTTGAGGTACGTAATGGGAGGAACTAGCTGAAATCCTAGCCACCTTGAGTTAGGCTAGGAATTGTTTATTTTTGTTTATTTGCTAGTTATGTCAATAGATCTTTTTATTTGGATTATTGTGGCTGATGGGGTTTTGTTAGGATATTTCTTACCACGTGGAAACTGAAATATTCGTTAATAGAAAATATAACTGCTGATAATCGTCCCACAGCAGTTTTTTTCCTTCTTCTCTCAGTAATTCCAAACAATAATATTGTTTTCCTGTTCTTTTTAATAACCATTACTTCTTTTCTAGAATAAAGCTTACCAAATACCTTAGCACAGACAAACAGATTTTCTGAATGCTTCCAGTTATGGTACTTCACAAAGAGCCAGGCAAGTGCAAACAACACTAAAAGTACTCAAAATATAATGTATGTTAGAACTGGAGGTCAGTAAAGGGTAGGCTAAACCTCTGCTTCATAAGTGAAACCCTGGGACTCATGCTTTCAGCTTTACGTGCCTCAGAACATCTTTAGTGCATTTGTGTCTTGAAGATTTTGCAAAACTCCGGCTACAGATCATTCTTCTCTCTCAACCCCTCTCATTCCAGCAGATGACTGAAGCAGGGAACATGCCTGAACCTTAAGGTTCTAGAAACAGTAGTTGTTGCTATTTAGTGACCATCATAGTCTTACAGTAAGACAGAGAGTTTTTGAGCTCTAGGCCACATTTTACAACCTTTGTGTTATACAAAAATATTTATATGGTGTAAGCAATATGTTTACATGATCTGGGGATACAGAAATTATTCTTTTCCTCCAAGAATGATGCTTACGGCTACTCCTTTGCCTTCTTTACCTCAGTCTCTAACAGTAAGACCAGCTGTTCTCTGAGTGAACAGCTCCTTGAATTGGAAGATGGTGCAGCAGAATGTAGGACCCATAATTCAAGAGAGAATGTCCAGTGACCTATTGCACTGCTTAGATGTGCACAAGTCTATGGGGCTGGATGGCTTCCTTCCAAGGGTACTGAGGGAGCTGGCAGAGGTTCTTGCCAAGCCACTTTCCATCATTTACCAGCAGTCCTGGCTAACCAGGTCCCAGGTGGTTGGAGGTCCCGGTGGACTCGGGGTTAGCCAGTGTGACACCCATCTACCAGGGCCAGAAGGAGGAACTATAGGCCTGTCAGTCTGACCTTGGCGCTGGGAAAGGTTATGGAGCAGGTCATCTCGAGTGCCATCACATGGTATGTATAGGACAATCAGGCAATCGGGCCAGTCACCATGGGTTTATAAGAGGCAGGTCCTGCTTGACCGGATTGATGTCCTCCTAAAAAGTCTGTCAAATGAAGCACATAAATTCCTTATACAGTCAGAGGAAAAGATGTTGGCGTCTTTGAAGAGCCACAGAGGGAGATTCTATCAGATTAAGTGCAGGCATTTAAGAGACAGACAGTGAAAAGAAAAATGTGCCCCTTCACTCATGACTCCCACTTGCAAAAATTTATGCAGGGAGATTTATTTGTTGCTATGATCAGTGCCCTTATGTCATTTTGACAAGCTGCTTATAACTAAAATGCTGCAACTCACAAGCCCTCTTGAAACAGGAGATACAAAACATTAAAACTGAACAATGTACATGTACTATAAATAATACCTGGAGCTAGTCTTGTCTAGTCACCAAGTATAACGATATTTCTTATTCGAACAGCATACTCAAACTTACTCCCACCTCCCTTTACCTTTGGCCAATTCAGAAGTAAAAAAAAAAAAAATACTGTTTGTGTTAAACTGTATCTTTAGTTACAGATATCTTCAGTTTACTTCCTCATCCCTATCTTTTTTCCAGAAAATATTTTCAATTACGTACTTATCTGCTGTAATTTTGCCTCATAAAATAATTATCTCATTTTACGTAACTGTTCTTAAGCCACTGCTCTTCCCCTGGCTGACATTCATAAAGGAACTAACTACATCCCTGTCTTGATCCTTGGCCACTAGAGATGGCCTTCTGACGAAGTTCACTGAATTCATCGAGGCTCTGCAAGGAGCAGCTGGGCAGGGCTGACACCTAAACAGAAGCTGTTGAGAAACCCCTTTCCTCCTTATGAAAAAATTATAACAGCATGTGGGATGAGTGACATAAATCCTATAAAATCGTTGAATAAGAACTGAATAACCTGTCACCTCCCTCAGAATGTATTTTTCTTCAGTTTTCTCAATCAGAGATTAATTACCCTTCATGATGGAAAAACATGTCATTTATAAAATTGTCTTGTGTATGAAGTGAAAATATACTGTCCTGCTGTTTCTATAGAATTCACCTAACTGCCCCAAGACAATTATCTCTGAAAAGTATTGTTCCAAAGCATTTTTCTGATTTAAAATTACACACGGACACACATCGACATTTTTCAGAACTATTGCATTCTGCTTTTCTGTGGCTCCCTGGCTCACCCCTTTTAGCACATCCTGCTCCCTGATCCACTTCCCACCTCTCGGTGTTTTTCCAACAAACTCCAGTCCTCTCCCAGCATTTCTGCAGTCTCCCATTTCCACCTCCCAGTATTTCCCCCATGCCTGTCTCCTCTATTTTTCCTGTTCCCCAGGATGTCCCCAAACCTCCCATGATTCTGGCAAAAGACGTCACGTGCGTTAGCTATAGCCGTGTTTTCATTGCACATATTTTCACAGTTAGCACGTATATGCTCATCATCAGCTGCTCAGAAACGATATGGGCTGATATCTCATCCTTAGCTTGTAGTGGGCCATCATCTGAGTCTCTTGTGTCTATCCAGCCACAACTTTTGATTAAACTTTGAAGTTTGATCTTGCTCATAATTCTCCTTGCTGATATATCTTTCAAACTGGTTTGAAACTATCTAAAATACTCAGAAGTTGGGGGGGAAATGTCACAGCAGCTGAGCAACACCAAGACAGAATAGTATGACTTTGTTTACTTAAAACACCTAGCAAAAAGAAAATATGAAATAATTTCTTAAAGTATAATGACTTTACATATAAGTACTATTAAAATATAATGGAAGAAACTTGGAGGAAAAGATACATCTAGCATTTTAATTAAAACTATAAATTCTGATAATGAACTTAGGATAAGTTTCTTACAAACGTAAATGAAATTAGAAAACTAAGACTGTCCCAAAGGAAAAATTAAAAGAACTTATTTTTTAAAAGTATCTAATAATAGTTTGATTGATGTGGTCCAATACATCTATTTATTAAGGAAGAATAGAAATTGGAGTTTTATTTATTATCATTTTTATTGAACCAAATGACAAAGGACCACCACTAAAATAAAGTTCCCCTGGCACTAGGAGCTGTACTGTAACGTGATTTAAATACAAGCTTCAAAGCTGTGATTCTCTGTTCCAACAGTTTCTCCTGCGCGTCATGATGTCAAGATAGGAGGCTGATACTCCAAATCTTGATCTGATGCTTTGCCAGACTTCATTCTGTAATTAAAAGAACTGTGATTACAGCCTGATTTTGGCTTCCAGCATCCAGGATTTCTATTCTTCCTCCCTCCCTTCCCATATCCTTCTCTTTCATGCCCCCAAATGTAAAGGACTTTGAAGATAAACCTGCACATCTCACCAGAAAGGTAAAAAATGAGACTGTCCAAATCTGCTCACTCAGGCTCATTTTAATATGTCAAACCAAAGAAGTGAATCTGAAACGCTTAATTTTAGACATTCTTCTCTTGAGCTGTGCTGATATCCAGCAGTTTGAAGAATTTTCTCTCTTGTCTGAAGTATCCTTTTGTGTTCAAATATGCGAGCTGAGCTCAGGCTGTCTCACCAATAACAGCGAAAGCCATCAACTGCCCCAAGGTGAACTGCGGTACAATCGAATGGTTCAAACGCAATTATGATTTCAGAGACATGCGCTTCTGACAGCCAGTGCTGCCCAGCTTTGAGAATCTAAGTAAATTTTACATTTATAACTGTCTGACATTATCTGTGCAGTTTCTATTATTCACAAGACTATGAAATCAAGGCAGTCTAATCAGATCTCAGCTTTGACAAAATTACTTTTCTGAACTGGAACAGTCTCCACTGAGTGTGATTTGTTCTGACATCTGTCAGGTATGACAGAGGGGTAGATTGTCTCTGAAGAACATTAATTTTCAGAAACGTGTGCATGGAACTATTCAGACGTGCAGTTAGCTGTTTTTAAGCGCAACACTTGTACGGCAGTAACTGTAGCTTTGCACGTAAAAGCCAGAACTTCTCACCAGTGCACGCAGCTGCAGAAATATTTCTGACAATCTCCTCGTCTTTAGATTTCAAGCCTCGTCTGCCTCTGCTTAGCTGTGCGGGCAGGGCGTCCCTGTTAGGTACCACACGCCCAGCTCTGCCTAAAGCAGGTCCTCCTGGCTGAAGCGCTCCTTCGTGCTGTGGAAACTGCGGCGCAGCCCTACGCAAGAGTCACCAAGGCAAAGCACTGGGGGCGCTGCCAGGGAAGGAGCGAGGCGGGGGGCAGCTCGGCGCCCCCCTGACGGCCCGGACACCCCGGCGCCTCCTCAAGCCCGCCTCGGCAGGCGTCAA